>NC_091316.1:19727083-19734583 GCF_038502225.1 Cherax quadricarinatus
CCCATATGTATAATGTCTCAATCTTTATTACATTATATATATATATATATATATATATATATATATATATATATATATATATATATATATATATATATATATATATATATATATATATATATATATATATATATATATATATATATATATATATATATATATGTCGTGCCGAATAGGCAGAACTTGTGATCTTGGCTTAAATAGCAACGCTCATCTTGCCACATAGGGCAAGCGAAAATTTGTGTATGCAATAATTTCGCAAAAATCGTTCTTGTGATGTAGTTCAGCTGGGCTTGTGAGGTCTCTGGAGAGACCTAATTTGACCAATTATATGGTCACACCTTGCCTTGGCAGGCGTCTGTAGCCACGCCCACGTCTGAGGTCTTTTGTTCTTGACGCCTCAGACCTAGGCGTCAGGTCGCAACACGTGGTTGTGGAGGGTGCTTGGACCACGATAAAAGCCCAAGGAAGAGCATGATCAGGAGATTCGAGCGGAGCTGCTGCTGGGGTGCAGAGCTCCTGAGCAGAGACTTCGAGCAGAGCTGCTGCTGGGGTGCAGGGCTCGGGAGAAGGCTGCTGAAGTCTCTGGAGGAGACTGTTGGAGGCATTGGGCAGAGTACTGGCTTGGCGCAGTACTCGTGCTGTGTAGGTCTTGGGACCTGTGGCTTAGTTCCTGTGATGAACTGTCCTCTGTGCTATATTGTAAGTTATATTCATTTTCGTCAAGTTGATTGTATTTCCCTGTCTCACTGCTTATGTGTACCATCCCATTTGTCTAAACCACAATGTACTCCTGTTCCCAAATATATTATTGTACAAAGACTTAATAATAAACTGTGGTTGAGTAGAATAGTAATATTCACTGTCCCCTTTATTAGCTATTCCTATTTCTCATATTTTATTATGTTTATATGAGTGAAGAGTGGGCGAGGCATATGTTAGTGAGTAGCGTAGTGAGTGTGTCGTGGTGGTCACCACTGACCTGTCATTACCTACCTACCTACCTCCGCTAATCATCTCACTCCTAACACCGCGCCAGCCTCTCCCCTGCCTACATAATCCCTTACTCCCATATTCCCCACTTATATCCCATTCAATCATTACCCCCCTACATGACATGGTGTCTAAGCGGTGGTGGTTCTTATTATTTATATAGTAGGAACCAGTCCCATGTGCCTTATTTTTGACTGCTCGGTTATACTTGTTATGCTACCATTTGCTACCACTTTTTTTTTTTCTTGTGTGTGTAAAATCTAAAGTGAATATCTGTATGATATTACAATCCTAGTAACCTTAACTGTCCTTTTTTGACGGTGGGTCTGAATAATTTTTTGGGTGTAATATTATATTTGGTGGAGTTGGTTGTTGGTTTGAGATAAATGGTGGAGAATATCAGTATTTGGGTGAGACTTTTGGGGGAAGCAATTACTGGCCGAAATTGAATATTTACAGAGGAATGAGAAGTCACCCAGCCCGCCTTGGAAGACTTACCCACAACTGTCACCCATTGAAGAGTTGCCTATGATTGCTGTCCACCTGTGCCCAGTCACCCAGCTGATATGCCCAGTCACCCAGCTGATGTGCCCCAGTAGATGTATTGCTGCCTTGGTCTGTCATCCAGTGTAGTGGGTGTCTGTCTGCGTCACCCAGCCTCTGTGACCATCACCCACGGACCGCCAGTTACCCGCAGTTGCCAGGGATGGGTGACCGCACCTGCTGTTGATGACCTGAAGTGACCTCACCTCACCTCGAGCAACTGACCATAGCCTGCTACTGCTGATGTCGGCTGCTGTGATGCTGCTGAGATGCTGTAGCCGTGCTGCTATGCTGTGGCCGTGCTGAGATGCTGTAGCCGTGCTGCAATGCTGTGGCCGTGCTGTGTGCTGCTGTGATGTTGAGATGCTGCGGCCGTGCTGTGATGTTGAGACGCTGCTGCCGTGCTGTGATGCTGGGACCGTGCTGCGATGCTGTAGCCGTGCTGCGATGCTGTGGCCGTGCTGTGTGCTGCTGTGATACGGCCGTGCTATGTGCTGCTGTGATACGGCCGTGCTGTGATGATGGATATGCTGTGGCCGTGCTGTGATGCTGCGATGCTGCCTAGCTCAAGAGGAGATGGCGGTGATGCTGCAGTGGTGTGTGAGGGATTCTGGCTGGTGTGCCAGGACAGGAGAATCTACTATGAAGGAGTTGCCATCCTCGGAGATGTGGAAGGAAGTGAGCCGCGAAGATGGACTCCAGCTGCTGGGACCAGCCTGCTTTCAAGGGCGGTATGGAGGCGTATCCTGCCTTGCTGGTCGACCTGTACGACCGGTATGCGGGGATGCCCTGCCAGCCATGAGAGACAATTGAGAGTGTGAGATGTCCCCAGCCTACTTTGACTTGCCAGAAGTGTTAGTGTTACCTGTGTGAAATAAGGTGACCTTGAATACGGTCCAGTGATTATGGCCGCCTTGTTTTATGAGGCCAGTGAATCCTAGTGGTGGCATAGGATAATGGAGGGTCTTAGCTGCGATGCCTGCCCTGTCTCGATTTTCAGATGTTGTAGTGCGCATGTGAAGTGTGCCGAAAATGCGACCTTGGTGGTCGTGAAGTGGTCCAGTTGCAGTTACTTGAAAGAATGCAACCCGTTGGAGCAGTTTTCCACGCCATAGAAGCCTAGAGAGGTTTGGCCCAATGGTTAACGTGCGAGGGTGACTAGCATTGGCTAGTGCATTTCTAGTAGAAGTAGGGAAGGCACTGGAGCCCGATATTTAGGTTTAAGGAGAAATGACGGGTAAGGAGGCTTTGCACCAGAGAGCGACTATTAGGCTGGCCAACTGCCAGGTGTACTGATTATGCTGCCTTGTGGTAGTTGAGGAGGTTGAGGGAAATATATGTAATTGAATAATTTTGTATTATGTATAATTTTGTCTTTGTATTGTAATAGAATTAAGGGGTTAGGATTAAAATAGTCTAATAACTAGGACAAATTGTCTTAGTTCTCAGATATTTTAAATTGGGGGAGAAAGGGGGATGTGATGTAGTTCAGCTGGGCTTGTGAGGTCTCTGGAGAGACCTAATTTGACCAATTATATGGTCACACCTTGCCTTGGCAGGCGTCTGTAGCCACGCCCACGTCTGAGGTCTTTTGTTCTTGACGCCTCAGACCTAGGCGTCAGGTCGCAACACGTGGTTGTGGAGGGTGCTTGGACCACGATAAAAGCCCAAGAAAGAGCATGATCAGGAGATTCGAGCGGAGCTGCTGCTGGGGTGCAGAGCTCCTGAGCAGAGACTTCGAGCAGAGCTGCTGCTGGGGTGCAGGGCTCGGGAGAAGGCTGCTGAAGTCTCTGGAGGAGACTGTTGGAGGCATTGGGCAGAGTACTGGCTTGGCGCAGTACTCGTGCTGTGTAGGTCTTGGGACCTGTGGCTTAGTTCCTGTGATGAACTGTCCTCTGTGCTATATTGTAAGTTATATTCATTTTCGTCAAGTTGATTGTATTTCCCTGTCTCACTGCTTATGTGTACCATCCCATTTGTCTAAACCACAATGTACTCCTGTTCCCAAATATATTATTGTACAAAGACTTAATAATAAACTGTGGTTGAGTAGAATAGTAATATTCACTGTCCCCTTTATTAGCTATTCCTATTTCTCATATTTTATTATGTTTATATGAGTGAAGAGTGGGCGAGGCATATGTTAGTGAGTAGCGTAGTGAGTGTGTCGTGGTGGTCACCACTGACCTGTCATTACCTACCTACCTACCTCCGCATACCAGTCTCCTACCACCTCGCCTGCCTCTCCCCTCCCTACATAATCCCTTACTCCCATATTCCCCTTATATCCTTATTCAATCATTACCCCCCTACATGACATTCTAAACCTAACGACAAAAATATATTTCATTGTGTTTGTTTAGTATTAAATTACTGTAAACGTATTTAAAATATATTTAGTAGGATTAGGCTAAAATAAATTGCGCTTGTTATAATAAAGTTAGGTAAGTTATCTAAGATTCTTTTGGTGCAAAATTAAAAATTTTTGCCCTAGCATTAATGAAAAAATATATCTTTAAACGTATAAGAGAAAATTTTAGAAAGGACTTAATTTTAAATGAGTTCTTGCTAATTGACCAGTTTTACATAATCGGTACGACATATATATATATATATATATATATATATATATATATATATATATATATATATATATATATATATATATATATATACATATATATATATATATATATATATATATATATATATATATATATATATATATATATATATACATGTATATATATAACACACACACACACACACACAGTCTCTACGTCCACAGCAGGACTCGAACCTGCAAACTCTGTATCAAGAGTCCACAGTACTTTACCACGGAGCCAGAACCCAGAATAAATATGGGCGCCTAGGCGGAGCTAGACGCTGTTTCCCCATACCCCGGGGCACCAGGCTTGTTTTCAAATTATTTCATCAAATCCTGACACATGCCGTGGACAACGAAAAGATTTGAAATGCTTAACAATTCGCAAACAGGCGAATTATTTACAGACATTGTCTCTACGTCTAGAAACAATGTCTGTAAATAATTTCGCCTGTTTGCGAATTGTTAAGCATATATATATATCAACAAGTCAACAAGTCGGCCGTCTCCCACCGAGGCAGGATGACCCAAAAAGAAAGAAATACCCAAAAAGAAAATACTTTCATTATCATTCAACACTTTCAAATCACTCATACATAATCATTGTTTTTTGCAGAGAGGCCCAGATACAACAGTTTAGAAGTATATATGTATAAAGACATATAACATACCCGTCCAAACTGCCAATATCCCAAACCACTCCTTTAAAGTGCAGGCATTGTACTTCCCATTTCCAGGACTCAAGTCCGGCTATATAAAAATAACCGGTTTCCCTGAATCCCTTCACTAAATATTACCCTGCTCACACTCCGACAGATCGTCAGGTTCACAAAAAAACTATTCACTCCTATCTAACACGCTCACGCACGCTTGCTGGAAGTCCAAGCCCCCCGCCCACAAAACCACCTTTACCCCTTCCCTCCAACGTTTTCGAGGACGACTCCGATCCCGCCTTCCTTCTCCTATAGATTTAAACTCTCTCCATGACATTCTACTCTGATCCATTCTCTCTAATTGACCAAACCACCTCAACAACCCCTCTTCGGCCCTCTGACTAATACACAATACACTAATACTTTGACTAATACTTTTAACTCCACACCGTCTCCTAATTTCCACACTCCGAATTTTCTGCATAATATTTACACCACACATTGCCCTTAGACAGGACATCTCCACTGCCTCCAACCGCCTCCTCGCTGCAGCATTTACGACCCACACTTCACATCCATACTTTCATACATTCCATTCTTTGCCTCCATAGATAACGTTTTATTTGTCTCCACATATATTTCAACGCACCATTTACCTTTTTTCCTTCATCAATTCTATGGTTAACCTCATCCTTCATAAACCTATCCGCTGACACGTCAACTCCCAAATATATGAAAACGTTATCTTCTTCAATTCTCCCTCTCTCCAATGTGATATCCAATTTTTCTTTATCTAAATCATTTGATACCCTCATCACCTTACTCTTATCTATGTTCACTTTCAACTTTCTACCTATACACACCCTCCCAAACTCGTCCACTAACCTTTGCATCTTTTCTTTAGAATCTCCCATAAGCACAGTATCATCAGCAAAAAGTAACTGTGTCAACTCCCATTTTGTATTTGATTCCCCATAATTTAATCCCAGCCCTCTCCCGAACACCCTAGCATTTATTTCTTTTACAATCCCATCTATAAATATATTAAACAACATGGTGACATTACACATCCCTCTGTAAGACTTACTTTTACCGGGAAGCAGTCTCCCTCTCTTCTACACACCCTCACTATCCTCATAAAAACTCTTTACAGAATTTAGTAACTTACTACCTTTTCTATATACCTCCAACATTTGCCACATTGCTCCCCTATCCAGTCTATCATATGCCTTTTCTAAATCCATAAATGCAACGAAAACTTAAAAAAAAAATCATACCACAGGCGGGGTTAGTGTAACGTGGGGGTTCTAGGAGATAAAGGTGGTGTAGTAATACACTTGGGTATGGCTGGTAACACTTGCATTTGCAGAGTCGTGAGCGAGAGGCCCATCCTACCTGTTCTTGCCTGTGGGTCTATGCGGAAACTGAGAGCGAGGAGGGTAACTGCCGCTCACATGTGACGTCACATGCTAGCCCCTAGGCCTAGCATGGGATCTAGTATATAAAATATATAGATGGCACTAACTACGATACTCAGATATGCTACACAAACATATTCAGTAGCTATGCTGACATTAGAACCCGCGATCAGAGAGTCTCAAAGCTCCAGATCGTCGCTTTAGCCACTTGTTTGTTTACAATCGTGTCATTACGATTTCGTGAGTCATGTTCCCTACCTTTATCTAAATACTGTTCACATATATGCTTCACTGTAAACACTTGATCTACACATCCCCTACCCACTCTAAAGCCTCCTTGTACATCCGCAATCTTACTCTCTGTCTTACCTCTAATTCTTTCAATAACCCTTCCGTACACTTTTCCTGGTATACTCAGTAAACTTATCCCCCTATAATGTCTACAATCTCTTATGTCCCCCTTCCCTTTATGTAAAGGAACTATACATGCTCTCTGCCAATCCCTAGGTACCTTTCCCTCTTTCATACATTTATTAAACAAAAATACCAACCACTCCAACACTATATCCCCCCTGCTTTTAACATTTCTGTCATGATCCCGTCAGTTCCAGCTGCTTTACCCCCTTTCATTCTACGTAATGCCTCACGCACCTCCCCCCTACTCACATCCTGTTCTTCTTCACTCGTAAAAGATGTTATACATCACTGGCCAGTGCATGAAGTTACCGCCTCCCTTTCTTCATCGACATTTAAAAGTTCCTCAAAATATTCCCGTCATCCACCCAATACC
This sequence comes from Cherax quadricarinatus, assembly GCF_038502225.1. Classification (NCBI taxonomy): domain Eukaryota; kingdom Metazoa; phylum Arthropoda; class Malacostraca; order Decapoda; family Parastacidae; genus Cherax; species Cherax quadricarinatus. Next base: position 19,734,086 of record NC_091316.1, read on the forward strand.
TCCAACTCCCCATCTACTAACTCTCCTACTCTGTTTTTAACTGACAAATCCATTCGTTCTCTAGGCTTTCTTAATTTGTTTATCTCACTAAAATTTTTTTTCTTTTCATCAAAATTTCTTAGTACCTCTCCCACTCTATCATCTGCTCTCCTTTTGCACTCTCGTACCACTCTTATCACCTTTCTTTTACTCTCCATATACTCTGCTCTTCTTATAACACATGCTTTGTAAAAACCTCTCCTAAGCTACCTATTTGTCTTTTATCACACCCTTTACTTCATCATTCCAATAATCACTCCTCTTTCCTCCTGTATCTACCTTCCTATAACCACAAACTTCTGCCCAACATTCTAATACTGCATTTTTAAAACTATTCCAACGCTTTTCAACCCTCCCCCCACTACTCATACTTGCACCAGCCCATCTTTCTGCCAATAGTTGCTTATATCTCACCCTATCTTCCTCCTCCCTTAGTTTATACACTTTCATCTCTCTCTC
>NC_091316.1:19739583-19760934 GCF_038502225.1 Cherax quadricarinatus
AAACACAACAATACACTAGTGTGGCCTAATTCGTTGGAAACGATTTGTTCGTTGTATACAATGGCGAGGTTAGGTTCCTCAGGAACACATTCTCCAGCCCATCTCTCCTCCAGGTTACTGAGGTGCACCCAAGCACCATCTTCTCCCCACTACCCTCCTCCGCGTCTTCTATTCCCCCAACCCCTCCTCTCCTTCCTCTTCTAACTCCAGCATCTCAACAATAATTGTCAATTAAGCAAGACAAAAGCTTGAGATAGATCACTAATGAAGACTTCTGAGGCATCTGATGCGACAAGCGTCTGATTCGCCAAACTATTAGTATGGAACACAAGCAATGAGTACATGAGTTCTCAACACATTCTTAATATTATTTTATCCTTGAAATTATACACTGTGACGACCTGAGAAGACATCCAATAGCAGTGGAGTCTTTCCGGTGGTAACAATAACACTTATCATACTAGCCACGGTACAGGCCAGTGGCTTACGCGTTGACCTTAAGTTTTACAACTCATTGCCGTGAATTCAATCCCCACCCGTACCGTGGTTTGTTTGTAAATGTGACGTTACGATATCGTGAGTCAGTTATCACACTAGAAATGATGGTAGAATTACCGACAAATGTGAGGTAAATGGACATGGATGCAATTAATGTAGCATTTTATTGAGGCAACGTTTCGCTCACCAGGTGCTTTGTCAAGCTCCTGGAGAGCGAAACCTTACTACAATAAAATGCCACATTAGTTGCATCTGTGTCCATTTACCAAACAGTTATCACACTAACAGCAATGACAAAATAAACACATCAGTACAAACTATAACACCTCGGAGAATTTTTTCTGCTCGTAAGTAAAGAGAACGAATTAAAATGTAATTTACTTATATTTTTTCACTATAATCGAAGTCGGGACAATCAAACCTCTTCTTTAACTGGCGTTATGAGACAGTCGCAAAGCAAAAGCGCAATATTGACACGGGTGATAACAGGTATATTTTGCTACTTCTACTTACACCTAGATCACACAGGCAAGCACATTCATATATATATATATATATATATATATATATATTATATATATATATATATATATATATATATATATATATATATATATATATATATACATATATATATACACACACATCTAGGGTTTTTTCTTCTTTTTCTTAATAGCTCTTGTTCTTGTTTTTTTTCTTTCTCTATTGTCCATGGTGAAGTGGAAAAGAATCTTTCCTCCGTAAGCCATTGCGTGTCTTATGAGGCGACTAAAATGTCGGGAGCAATGGGCTAGTAACCCTTTCTCCTGTACACATTTGCTAAAAATGAGAAGAAAAAAGTTTATAAAACTGGGATGCTTGAATGTGCGTGGAAGTAGTACGGATGATAAGAGATGATTGCTGAAGTTATGAATGAAAAGAAGTTGGATGTCCTCGCCCTAAGCGAAACAAATCAGAAAGGGGTAGGCAAGTTTCAGTGGGGAGAAATAAATGTCAGGAGTATCTGAGGGAGTTAGAGCTAAGGAAAGGGTAGCAATAATGTTGAAGGACCAGTTATGAAAGCAGAAGAGGGAATATAAATGTGTAAATTCAAGGATTATGCGGATTAAAATAAGGGTCGGATGTGAAAAGTGAGTCATAATAAGCGTGTATGCACCTGGAGAAGAGAGGAGTTTAGAGGAGAGAGATTTTGAGAGATGTTAAGCGAATGTATAGAAATCTCTGAACCAAGTGAGAGAGTAATTGGGGTAGGGGACCTAAATGCTAAAGTAGGAGAAACATTTAGAGAGGGTGTGGTAGGTAAGTTTGGGGTGCCAGGTGTAAATGATAATGGGAGCCCTGTGATTAAACTTGGTGTAGATAAACTTTGGTAGATAAAAGACTGTTGAGTAGACTTCAGGATGTACATGTTTATAGAGGGGCCACAGACATATCGGATCACTTTCTAGTTGTAGCCACAGTGAAAGTAAAAGGTAGATATGATACAAGGAAAATAGAAGCAGCAAGTAGGAGAGAGAGGTGAAGGTGTATAAACTAAAAGAAGAGGCAGTTAGGGTAAGATATAAACAACTATTGGAGGGTAGATGGGCTAGTGAGAGTATAGGCAATGGGGTCGAAGATGTATGGGGTAGATTTAAAAATGTAGTGTTAGAGTGTTCAGCAGAAGTTTGTGGTTACAGGAAAATGGGTGCGGGAGGGAAGAAGAGCGACTGATGGAATGATAATGTAAAGAGAGTAGTAAGGGAGAAAACGTTAGCATATGAGAGGTTTTTACATAGTAGAAGTGATGCAAGGAGGGAAGAGTATATGGAGAGAAAAAGAGATTAAGAGAGTGGTGAAGCAATGTAAAAAGAGGCTAAATGAGAGAGTGGGTAAGATGTTATCAATAAATTTCGTTGAAAATAAGAAAAAGTTTTGGAGTGAGATTAATAAGTTGAGGAAGCCTAGGGAACAAATGGATGTGTTAGTTAAAAATAGAAAAGGAGAGTTATTAAATGGAGAGTTAGAGGTATCGGGAAGATGGAGGGAATATTTTTAGGAATTGTTAAATGTTGATGAAGATAGGGAAGCTGTGATTTCGTGTATAGGGCAAGGAGGAATAACATCTTGTAGGAGTGAGGAAGAGCCAGTTGTGAGTTTGAGGGAAGTTCGTGAGGCAGTGGGTAGAATGAAAGGGGGTAAGGCACCTGGGATTGATGGGATAAAGACACAAATGTTAAAAGCAGGTGGGGATATAGTTTTGGAGTGGTTGGTGCTATTACTTAATAAATTTATGGAAGAGGGTAAGGTACCTAGGGATTGGCAGAGACATGCATAGTTCCTTTGTATAAAGGCAAAGGGGATAAAAGAGAGTGCAAAAATTATAGGGTAATAAGTCTGTTGAGTATACCTGGTAAAGTGTATGGCAGAGTTATTATTGAAAGAATTAAGAATAATGAGGAAAGTAGGATAGCAGATGAACAAGGAGGCTTCAGGAAAGGTAGGGGATGTGTAGACCAAGTGTTTACAGTGAAACATATAGATGAATAGTATTTGGATAAGGGTAAAGAGGTTTTTGTGGTTTATAGATTTTGAAAAGGCATATGACATGGTGGATAGGGAGGCAATGTGGCAGATGTTGCAGGTGTATGGTGTAGGAGGTAGGTTACTGAAAGCAGTGAAGAGTTTTTACGAGGATAGTGAGGCTCAAGTTAGAGTATGTAGGAGAGAGGGAGATTATTTCCCAGTAAAAGTAGGCCTTAAACAAGGATGTGTGATGTCACCATGGTTGTTCAATATATTTACAGATGGAGTTGTGAGAGAAGTGAATGCGAGGGTCTTGGCAAGAGGTGTGGAGTTAAAAGATAAAGAATCAAACACAAAATGGGAGCTGTCACAGTTGCTCTTTGCTGATGACACTGCGCTTTTGGGAGATTCTGAAGAGAAGTTGCAGAGGTTGGTGGATGAATTTGGTAGGGTATGTAAAAGAAAATTAAAAGTGAATATAGGAAAGAGTAAGATTATGAGGATAACAAAAAGATTAGGTGACGAAAGATTGGATATCAGATTGGAGGGAGAGAGTATGGAGGGAGTGAATGTATTCAGATATTTAGGAGTGGACGTGTCAGCAGATGGGTCAATGAAGGAAGAGGTGAATCAGAGAACTGATGAGGGGAAAAGGGTGAGTGGTGCACTTAGGAGTCTGTGGAGACAAAGAACTTTGTCCGTGGAAGCAAAGAGGGGAATGTATGAGAGTATAGTTGTACCAACACTCTTGTATGAGTGTGAAGCATGGGTGATGAATGTTGCAACGAGGATGAGGCTGGAGGCAGTGGAGATGTCATGTCTGAGGGCAATGTGTGGTGTGAATATAATGCAGAGAATTCGTAGTTTGGAAATTAGGAGGTGTGGGATTACCAAAACTGTTGTCCAGAGGGCTGAGGAGGGGTTGTTGAGGTGGTTCGGACATGTAGAGAGAATGGAACAAAACAGAATGACTTCGAGAGTGTATAAATCTGTAGTGGAGGGAAGGCGGGGTAGGGGTCGGCCTAGGAAGGGTTGGAGGGAAGGGGTAAAGTAGATTTTGTGTGCGAGGGTTTGGACTTCCAGCAAGCATGCGTGAGCGTATTTGATAGGAGTGAATGGAGACAAATGGTTTTTAATACTTGACGTGCTGTTGGAGTGTGAGCAAAGTAACATTTATGAAGGGGTTCAGGGAAACCGGCAGGCCGGACTTGAGTCCTGGAGATGGGAAGTGCAGTGTCTGCACTCAAAAGGAGGAGTGTTAATGTTGCAGTTTTGTAACTGTGGTGTAAAGCACCCCTCTGGCAAAACAGTGATGGAGTGAATGATGAAAGTTTTTCTTTTTCGGGCCACCCTGCCTTGGTGGGAATCGGCCGATGTGTTAATAAAATAAATAAATAAATTTTCTTGCTGCTGAGTCTGTATGTTCGGTGCGAGATATATAACTATGGTTCTCAGGAGCGCAAGGAACCATAGGTAGATGCAGCTTGTGGTACCTTTTTTCCTCTTCCTGTTGGTTTTGGTGCTGGGCGAGTGATATTTCCTTTTTTTTTTTCTTGGTCTATGGAGCCGCTTCTAAAACTGTAATATGGTTACTGCTGGTAATGAGTCTATCTGTTCTTCCTCGGCTACTGACATTGCTTTTGCAGTTGGCGAGTAGTGAACTCATTAGCGGGGGTGGCACTCTTGCTAGTTACTACCTGGACTTACATAAGATGAAACCTGGTTACTGCAAAGGACCCTGTAGAAGTTCTTTCAGTTCAATGTCTTGGCAGGTTGTGATTATTTTCTGCGTACAGAAGTGTTCTGCGCTGAGAAACCTGGGTCGAAATTCTGTAGACGCGAGTAACGAGTGATTATCTTTTGCGGGGATAAACCTGAAGCTTATATTACAAGTAACATGTAACGTTACTCTGTCATAAACAGCCCCTACCCCTAACTCCATACTTAATTTGCTGAAGAGTGCATCTGATGCAGGCTGAAACAGTCAGTTTACTGACTGTATTTACAAATAGCAGAAATAGTGGGTCACCCATTGAGATAGGGAAAGTAGACACACACACATATCCCTAGGTTACTTGTAGTCGCTTCCGGAGCTCATCGCTCCTGGGGTCAGGTCCCAGACATCGGAAAGAAGCGAAATCCTGAAGTAGCAGGTCCTACAGTGTACCACAGCCAGAGTCACGGTGGTTCAGAATAAAAGTGTTTTACAAGAGCCACATCTTTAATAAGCTGTAACAGCCGCCACTGTCTCCCACAAGCACTACTGCTTGCTTGATACAAATAATTCTTTACCCTTCAATCATTCTCACTACACCACATATTTACTTTCCTTTTTTGTCCATATCTCCTCGCTTACACCCATCTTTAGCTTCTCTCGAGACTAAAGTCGCTACTTCTCAATTACCACTTATCCTCCTATCTACCACCAGTCAACCCTCATTCCTCCCATCAACCCTACCCAACCAATCAGCCCAAATCCCCCCCCCCATCAACATTTTACAGAAGAACCCCATCTCACCCATCAGCCACTGTCCATCCCCTGATTATCCCTGAATCTCCCGCCACACCCTAACCCTCCAGTTGGTTTCAGCTCCTCCTATTGAGGGGTGCGCCGTAGCTCATTGATGAAAGCATTCGACTCTTATTCGCAAAGTCCCGGGTTGAATTCCCTTTCATGAAGAAACATTTGGACAGATTTCCTCACACTCCTACTGCCCCTGCCACCTAGCAGTAAAAACAGGTACCACTGTGTTAGGAGACTGTTGCAGGTTGCATCCACAGGAAATTGTGCTATAAATGTTCGGTCTGTCTGGAATGTCATGTCTTGTGTAGGGAAACATTCTGGTTCTGTATGTAAGAAACTCCAGTTCTGGTGGAAGTGTTCAAGTGTTGGGTAAAACTTATGTCAGTACCGAACGAGAATTAAAAAATCCCTATCACTTTATCTCCGTCCCTCTTCCTTACCTAGCTGTCCCTCCATCCTTCTTCTCTGTTTCTCCATTTTTTTTCCACCCTACTTATCTCTCCAACTTTCCACTTTAATCTCTGTTTCCATCTTTCCTCCCTACCTCTTCTTCTATCCTTAATCCCTACCCCTTTGTCAATCCCTAATCATTACCTCTGTCTCTCCATCCCTAATCATTACCTCTGTCTCTCCATCCTTACTCTATACCTCTGTCTCTCCATCCTTACTCTATACCTCTGTCTCTCCATCCTTACTCTATACCTCTGTCTCTCCATCCTTACTCTATACCTCTGTCTCTCCATCCTTACTCTATACCTCTGTCTCTCCATCCTTACTCTATACCTCTGTCTCTCCATCCTTACTCTATACCCCTGTCTCTCCATCCTAACTCTATACCTCTGTCTCTCCATCCTTACTCTGTACCTCTGTCTCTCCATCCTTACTCTATACCCCTGTCTCTCCATCCTAACTCTATACCTCTGTCTCTCCATCCTTACTCTATACCTCTGTCTCTCCATCCTCACTCTATACCTCTGTCTCTCCATCCTTACTCTATACCTCTGTCTCTCCATCCTTACTCTGTATCTCTGTCTCTCCGTCTTTACTCTATACCTCTGTTTCTCCATCCTTACTCTATACCTCCCTCTCTTCATTCTTCCTCCTTGCCCATCTCTTTACCTCTTCTCTCAATCCCTTGCTACCCTCCTCTCTACCCCCACTCTCTTCCTCCCGTTCCTGTCCATCTGTGAAGCACGTCTTACCTGACGGCAATAGTGATGGCGATGATGATAATAATAAAAACAAAGTTTACCCTACTGGCAGCCACCACCAGTGTATAATTCTCGCTCGAGCTGTTTCTCTTTACAACATGTGAACTAATGATTACGTTGATCCTAATGTATAGTGCTCGGCTACTTTAGGACCACGCTGGGAGAGAGAGCGCGGGGATGGACACGAGAGGGGATGGGATGGTGAGGGTTAGGGGGGAATGGGAAATTGTGGGAGGGAGGGAGGAGAGGGTGAGGAAAATAGGTAGAGTAGTGAGGAACGGGGTTAAAAGAAGGATAGTGTGGTTAGGAAGGAGTAAAGGCTGGCAGGAAATTGAGTTGAAGGAGAATGAAGGAACATGAACGAAAAACTAAAAAATAATGAATAAAAATTAAAATAATGATGGCAGAAAGAGAAGTGAAGCGATAAGAAAAAGTAGAAGGAAGAAAGAAAACAAATATTGGGATTTCGACTGGATACATGGATTATTATATTCATGGGGAAGCGCTAAGTCAGTAGGAGTCATACAGCACCTGGGGAATGGGAGGAAATCAGAAATGGAGGGTGGGCCTAGCTCCGCCGATCAAGAATCCTTCTCTAATATCAAGACACTTTTTGAAGAGAGACATACACAAGGATCTCTCCTGGTTTACTAACACACAAATATCTCCACTGTTATTATACTCATCTGATAATTTCCTCCATCTCTCTTACTTGTTGAATCACTGTTGTCCTTCATAGCCTTCTCCGTCCCTCCCTACGTTCTCAGTTCCTTACTCCTCTTCCTCCCACGAAGATACTAAATTACCGACTCATCCCCCTCCCAAAAAAAATCGCTTTATTCTTCATAGTTACCGTCTTCCTAAAATATGACTTGTTTTTTTTCTTCAAATTCTTCAAATGACATTTGTGACTCGACACTTCATAATAACTTAATTTTTTTTATGTAACTCTCAACTTTCTAAAATAATTCTGATGGGCCTGTAGCTGGTTATTTCAATTCTCAAACTTGCCCCCAACACCGTAAATTCCGAGTTAACCAGCACATACATTATCGAAACCTTTTCTCAATGCTTTTCAAATTATTTTTTTAAGGGAAGTTTTTCACAAAGTTATCTATCTTCCCCAACTTTCTGTTCCTTCCAGGTCAGTCAGACCAACAACGCCAGCCAGCATTTTACAAGTACCTTCACACCTGTCAGCCACAGCCACACGGGTCAAGACTTACATTAATCACTGGTGAAGACGATGCAGGAGGCTCATCTCTTAAGAATATCCGCAAACTGATGCGCCTTCAAGATGAGTGGTGAGCTTATGTCGTGTTTCCAGCACCTGATTCTCTCAAACTCATTCTCTCGCCATGGGTGATTTAAAAAAAAGTAGCATTTGACGCTGGGAATCGCTTATGAAAATTAACCTAATGAGGACAGGTTGCCTTATCCTGGTAAGGTATCGTTATCAAGAACATCACATAATATGGTAAGATAATATACTCAAGAGACAGAGCTGAACATCTGATGACGCTACTCATCTACCCTTCCGTCCTTCAGATCGGCTAGGTACAAAGCACTGCAGGAAGAAGCAGGGAGCATATTTAGTGTGTCAAGTCTGGCAATTAGCCGACGGAGGATCAAGCCTCCATCACTACTCCTTTCGCTAAATCATCCACACGGGTTTAATGCTTCACAAAGTATAATAACGTATAACAGACAACAGCGGAGGGAACATCTAGTTGGCTCGTGTCTTCTATTGGGCTCCAGGCTAGGTAGCATCGTCCGGCTATTATTATATTAACGAGGAGGCGCTAAACCAGTAAGGATTATACTGCATATGAAGAATAAGAGAATTAGATGTAATCTAAGTGGAGGGTTGCTCCACACTCCCTGGAAGAAGAGCGCTTCACCATAGAAGGGTCATCTGCCTATTACCTTCCCCATTATCACTCGCTGGTGTTAACTAGTTTACCGCCAGGTTACATAAGACAGCCAATGAGGGAGGATATTTGTTGAGTTTACCCGTCATAAAGAATGCATTGATGCCGGTGAAGAGCGACTGATTCAAGGTAACTGAAACTGCGATCCTAACTAACCAGGTCATCAACAAGGAAGAGGCGGCAATCAACCTGGGAGCTATCAGCAGGAGGTTTAGAGTCAGCAGGTGCTATCAGTTATAAATTGCAATTAAAACGAAGGCGTTATTTGTCAACAGTAGTCAGCAATCAGTGAGTTCTACCACACAACAGCTGTTTTAAAATGGCAAGTGAAAACAGACTGACCAGCCTGTATGGGGATCGAACCAGGGTCTGCCAAGTAGCAACTTCTCTTAACTGCCCTCCTTGCTGAAAGTTCCACTAGACCTCTTAGTTTTAACGGAACTAACGTAATGAACCATCTATTATATTAATTTTACATTCTCACTGACATTCAAACTCACCAAACCTTAACACCACAACCACCACCAATGCTATGCTGTATGATCCAAGCGGGTTAAGCGCTGGTTTTAAAATATATTAATATACCTGCACCACGATGAACCAGGATCCACATGGTGGCGACCTCACGCCTCGACACCTACACCACGATATTCCGTAAATACTGAAACGAGAAGCTTCTATTAAACCCATCGGTTGTGATATTCCACTGTTACCACAAATTACCCTTTACACAATAGCTGAACACACTCGAGTTTAGGGCAGGTGTTTGTCGCAGTCAGTGGGTGGTGGTCGCAGCCAGTGGGTGTTGGTCGCAGTCAGCTGGTGTTTGCAATCAGTGTCAGCATCATAAGGTAAACAGACAGAGTTACGATCGCGATCAAAGAGTAGACAGCTGGCGGCGAAACCAGTTTTTATTAGAGAGACGAGTTTTGGGTTCAGTAATTATCGTCAAAGATGCCTAGCCCTAAACACCTCAAGGTGTGAACTAATACCTGTAAGATGCAGAAGATACACACGAATGTAAAAGAAAAATGACAGACTTTACAATATACAGAAATCAACATTTGTGGACACGGACAGCAGATGAGACGGTGAAGCGTGTTGGTACCAGCTAGCTTAGCAAATAAAGCGAAGAAGGAACAGATAACATGATTAATAATGGATAAGGTGGGTAAAGAAAAAATAAAATATTGAAAGATAGTGTATGAGAGTAAATGGAAAAGATAGATAACAGAATATCTTACGACCTATGACGAGGTTAACATGCGTTGAGATTTCCCAATAAAACTTTGGAGATGTGAGTATGAAGACAAAATAAGCAGAATACACTTTCACTGGGATGATGTTTCACTCAGTAAAGAGCTTCACGAAATTCTAATCTGAGCAAAACGCGGTATCGATGAAATTCTTTTCTGCATATTCTCTTCGCATCGATACCTGTAAACATTAAGTCTGGCCATCCAGAAACTCTACATAAATATGCAAACATAACTTCATTATTATTATTACCCACCACCACCACTAGTTTTACTATTTTTTACTAATTTCACTAAATTGTTCTGATTGCTGTTTTTGTATTAATTAAATAAAAAGGAACGATCTCAATATGCGAATATGGGCTACCATGGTGACACGTGAGACCTAGGGGTATATACTTAATCTAATCTAAGAGACTAAGTGGGAACTAAAACTAGTTCCTAACACAATTGCCTAATTATTCTTTTTTTCTTATGTTCTGACCATATTAAAACAAGAAGCTTAACTAAATAAGCTTTCTTGCACATACAGCTTGAGAACAACCGAATCCTCTACTCTCTTATTCTAATACGTGAAGCCCTGTGAAAGAAGATACAGTGAATGAGTTTCTTATACAAGTGAAGCATTTACAGAAAGCTTTGAATATTTGATGTAAAATTTACATTTTTGAACTGTTCATTCAAATCACTTATTTCTTAAAAGGTCTACATTGTTTACAATGAAAGAAAAAAAAATCCGCATTCCTATCTACTTTTACCCTGTGTTTCAAACCGTAATTTCATGATGTTACATTGTATTTTAATTTAAATATTTCTTGTTTAAACATGATCTTTTCATTATCTCACAAGTTTGAATCAGACCTTACAATTTCCTTTCTTTAGAGAAAACATATGCAATTTTTTGAGTTTATTTTGAGAGTTTATTTCCTAATGCAAATATTAAGTCTTCTTGTTAGTCTCTACACTCTCTGCAGGTTTTGTGTAATTCTGTAAACCAGTTTAACATGAATACTGCCAAATTGTATTTTTAGAAAGAGAGAATAATATATATATATATATATATATATATATATATATATATATATATATATATATATATATATATATATATATATATATATATATATATATATTATATGTATATATACACACGCATACACTGAGCCCCACTCGATAAGACAGGTTCCAATAGTCTCAACATCACCCACCCAATCATCGCTACATCAGACAACCTGTTGTACCGTAAACCTGATTGGAACCCGATGAATTCTAATCAATTAGTTTGCGATTAGCACCGCGGGGAAGCAAGTTAGCGCCTGTCACTGTCCATCACCTTCCCCAGCGACACCACCTGTCTTGGCAGGTAGACACTCAAACTGCTGATAACTTAAGACGGTGTTTTATGGCTATAACGTGAAGGAAACTCTGCCTGGTGCATTGAAATGTTAGTTTTTATAGTTCTTGATTCAAGAATTTTTATGGTTCCTAAATATAGATCTTTGTTGTCTACTGGATCTATATTCTTGCTTTTGTCGAAAGGTGAACTCAACAGACTTATTCCCCCATGATTCTTACTCTGTCTTTTATCCCTTCTTCCCTTACACACCCTCTCCGTAAATCACCAGGCACCTTTCCTCCTTTCATGCATATAATAAACAAATGCACCAACCACTCTAAAAACTAGCAATTGGTTTCCTTACTCTAAAATATCTTTGAAAGACAATAAATCAAGAAAAAAAAGCTTGGTTTCTAAATCAAAGAATTTTTCTGGGCGGACCCTGAATCCAAGAAATCTTTATAGATTCCGAATATGAATTCTCTCTTAATCAAGATAAAAATAATTGAAAAACCTATTTTAGTGGTCTTAAAATTAGCTAACTCTTTGACGACTCTCTCTATCTGACTTTTTCAAGACCTCATGTCCTTGGTTGAAGGTCTTAAGCAGGTGCACAGAAAGGAAGCGGTGTGCAGGTACATCACCTGAGCCAGCAGTCAGTCTTCACCATCAATGCTCACCTGAGCCAGTAATCAACATTCACCATCAACGCTCCCAGGTGGCGTTACCAAATCGTTATGTGACGACACAGCTCATCATTATGACACCTGCCTCTTGAATCTTGACACCTGCTAGTTGACCCCTGACAGCTGATACCTGCTAGGTGACCCATGACAGATGACACCTGCTACTTGACCCCTGACAGCAAACACCTGCTAGCTGACCCTTGACAGCTGACACGTGCCATATGACACCTGATACTTGACCCTTGTCAGCAAACACCTGCTAGCTGACCCTTGACAGCTGACACGTGCCATTTGACACCTGATACCTGCTACTTGACCCCTGACAGCAAACACCTGCTAGCTGACCCTTGACAGCTGACACGTGCCATATGACACCTGATACTTGACCCTTGTCAGCAAACACCTGCTAGCTGACCCTTGACAGCTGACACGTGCCATTTGACACCTGCTGCCTGCTACGTGACCCCTGACAGCTGACACCTGCTAGCTGACCATTGACAGCTGACACCTGCCATTTGACACCTGCTACCTGCTACGTGACCTCTGACAGCTGACACCTGCTAGCTGACCATTGACAGCTGACACCTGGCACCTGACACTCTGTAGACGATTAAACGCATTTTTAGACTATCTGCCGATCCTGAAATTTACGTTATAGTTCTTTATCACTGTTGCAAGAATCCTTAAACACTCAGAAACTGTAATGTCTGCAGCGCCTAGAACCCGCAACGCATAGAATCTGCAGCACCTAAAGCTTGCAATGCCTAGGGTCTGCAACCCCTAGAGCCTGCAACACCTAGACCCTGCAACACCTAGACCCTGCAACACCTAGGCCCTGCAACACCTAGACCCTGCAACACCTAGGCCCTGCAACACCTAGACCCTGCAACACCTAGGCCCTGCAACACCTAGGCCCTGCAACACCTAGGCCCTGCAACACCTAGGCCCTGCAACACCTAGGCCCTGCAACACCTAGACCCTGCAACACCTAGGCCCTGCAACACCTAGGCCCTGCAACACCTAGGCCCTGCAACACCTAGACCCTGCAACACCTAGGCCCTGCAACACCTAGGCCATGCAACACCTAGACCCTGCAACACCTAGGCCCTGCAACACCTAGGCCCTGCAACACCTAGGCCCTGCAACACCTAGACCCTGCAACACCTAGGCCCTGCAACACCTAGACCCTGCAACACCTAGACCCTGCAACACCTAGACCCTGCAACACCTAGGCCCTGCAACACCTAGGCCCTGCAACACCTAGACCCTGCAACACCTAGGCCCTGCAACACCTAGGCCCTGCAACACCTAGACCCTGCAACACCTAAACCCTGCATCACCTAGGCCCTGCAACACCTAGGCCTTGCAACACCTAGACCCTGCAACATCTAGGCCCTGCAACACCTAGACCCTGCAACACCTAGACCCTGCAAAACCTAGGCCCTGCAACACCTAGACCCTGCAACACCTAGGCCCTGCAACACCTAGACCCTGCAACACCTAGACCCTGCAACACCTAGGCCCTGCAACACCTAGACCCTGCAACACCTAGACCCTGCAACACCTAGACCCTGCAACACCTAGACCCTGCAACACCTAGGCCCTGCAACACCTAGACCCTGCAACACCTAGGCCCTGCAACACCTAGACCCTGCAACACCTAGACCCTGCAACACCTAGGCCCTGCAACACCTAGGCCCTACAACACCTAGACCCTGCAACACCTAGGCCCTGCAACACCTAGGCCCTGCAACACATAGGCCCTGCAACACCTAGGCCCTGCAACACCTAGGCCCTGCAACACCTAGACCCTGCAACACCTAGGCCCTGCAACACCTAGGCCCTGCAACACCTAGACCCTGCAACACCTAGGCCCTGCAACACCTAGGCCCTGCAACACCTAGGCCCTGCAACACCTAGGCCCTGCAACACCTAGACCCTGCAACACCTAGGCCCTGCAACACCTAGACCCTGCAACACCTAGACCCTGCAACCCCTAGAGCCTGCAACACCTAGACCCTGCAACACCTAGACCCTGCAACACCTAGGCCCTGCAACACCTAGACCCTGCAACACCTAGACCCTGCAACCCCTAGAGCCTGCAACACCTAGACCCTGCAACACCTAGACCCTGCAACACCTAGACCCTGCAACCCCTAGAGCCTGCAACACCTAGACCCTGCAACACCTAGACCCTGCAACACCTAGGCCCTGCAACACCTAGACCCTGCAGCACCTAGACCCTGCAACCCCTAGAGCCTGCAACACCTAGACCCTGCAACACCTAGACCCTGCAACACCTAGGCCCTGCAACACCTAGGCCCTGCAACACCTAGGCCCTGCAACACCTAGACCCTGCAACACCTAAACCCTGCATCACCTAGGCCCTGCAACACCTAGGCCTTGCAACACCTAGACCCTGCAACATCTAGGCCCTGCAACACCTAGACCCTGCAACACCTAGACCCTGCAAAACCTAGGCCCTGCAACACCTAGACCCTGCAACACCTAGGCCCTGCAACACCTAGACCCTGCAACACCTAGACCCTGCAACACCTAGGCCCTGCAACACCTAGACCCTGCAACACCTAGACCCTGCAACACCTAGACCCTGCAACACCTAGACCCTGCAACACCTAGGCCCTGCAACACCTAGACCCTGCAACACCTAGGCCCTGCAACACCTAGACCCTGCAACACCTAGGCCCTGCAACACCTAGACCCTGCAACACCTAGACCCTGCAACACCTAGACCCTGCAACACCTAGGCCCTGCAACACCTAGACCCTGCAACACCTAGGCCCTGCAACACCTAGGCCCTGCAACACCTAGACCCTGCAACACCTAGGCCCTGCAACACCTAGACCCTGCAACACCTAGACCCTGCAACCCCTAGAGCCTGCAACACCTAGACCCTGCAACACCTAGACCCTGCAACACCTAGGCCCTGCAACACCTAGACCCTGCAACACCTAGACCCTGCAACCCCTAGAGCCTGCAACACCTAGACCCTGCAACACCTAGACCCTGCAACACCTAGACCCTGCAACCCCTAGAGCCTGCAACACCTAGACCCTGCAACACCTAGACCCTGCAACACCTAGGCCCTGCAACACCTAGACCCTGCAGCACCTAGACCCTGCAACCCCTAGAGCCTGCAACACCTAGACCCTGCAACACCTAGACCCTGCAACACCTAGGCCCTGCAACACCTAGGCCCTGCAACACCTAGGCCCTGCAACACCTAGGCCCTGCAACACCTAGGCCCTGCAACACCTAGGCCCTGCAACACTGACAAATTGTTTTTAAATGCTCGTCTATAGCCACGTAACTGACTTAATTATTTTTCTAGCCGTCCTTTTCCTATTATTTACAAGACTTTCATTTACCCTTTCTGACTTTCTCAAGGTGCACAACCCAGGGGCAATTACTTTCCATTCTCTCCATCGTTTCTCGGCTGTGGGAAAATATGTTAATTTTACTGGGAAATAAGAAATAAAAAAATATATAGAAAAACTTAAAAAAGTGAAAATATTACGAAATATCAAGGTTTATCAAGATTAAGAAATTGCTAAAAAATTCTATCAAAAGAACCAGAAAGAGAGAGAGAGAGAGAGAGAGAGAGAGAGAGAGAGAGAGAGAGAGAGAGAGAGAGAGAGAGAGAGAGAGAGAGAGAGAGAGAGAGAGAGAGAGAGAGACAGAGAGAGAGAGAGACAGAGAGACAGAGAGAGAATAATAATTCTAACATATTAGTAAAAGTCATTAGTTAGATTTTCACACAGTTTCCAGTTTTCCATAATTATTTACACACCTTGTTTCCTTCCCTCACTCCCCTCGCCTCTTCCATTTCCTTAAAGCAGCTTTAGTCCCCTTGCTTCTCCTCCTCTGCTGCCAGAGTGAGGGAGGAGCAACAAAACCTCTGCCGCACAAGATTGATGCAGCTCCCAAAGATGCATCCGACAAGCAGGCCGGTATTAGATCCCTCTTGAAGAATACGTCCATCTGATGCATTCATCTTGTTCTTGAAGCACCACAACTTAAGGGGAAAACATTCTCAGGACACCAACGCAGAAAAGCTGGCGTCAGATATGATAAATTCTCAAGACGACGCAATAAAGGATAAATTTCCAGAGCTGCCGTCCCAGATATAAGCAAAAGAGAGAGGGAGAGAATTCAAGGATAAATTCTTAGGATGCCATCTTGGATATGCACTTCAAAAGTGGTAGAATTAAATGGCAGAGATCCAGAATGACCTTGACGGAAATGAAGCAAACAGCGGAAAAGTTATCTGAGAAGCCCTTAAAGGCCAGCCTAGATATGTCGCATTATTTATATTAAATAATCATATTACCATTATTATGTTAAAAAATAATAGTAATATGAAGCGGAGTTGCTGATATAGAAAGTGAACTCAACACATAAGCTTTGGTTATTAATTTCTGTTAAATAGTATTTATTTATGAAACAATAATGAAAAAACTGTAATAAGTTCTTTCAATATTTTTATTTTCATTAATTTTTACATTCATAAATACTACACCATTTTAATTTTTTTCTCAGAGTTGAGAAGTTTGCAGAATGAAAGGATGAATCCCAGGATTGAACACTAATAGATTATTATTATTATATTCATGAGGAAGCACTAAACCCGTAGGGATCAGGCAGCACCAGAAATTATATGACGAAATCAGATCTGATCCAAGCAGGAGGGTAGCTCCAATTCCTTGTACCAGGAGCAGGCCACCATCATCAAAAAGAAACCCAGGAAACCGGCAAAATATAATGCTAGGTCTTATAAGTGTCTTTCCGGAAGACGTGAGAGAATTAAATGACAAATTCCTGACATTATTGTCAGCCGCGTGTCAGAAACATCGATCCGACTGGAGAAGAAATATTATTAAGAGGAGAGTTGAACTCTTGATACGATGGTCACGGGAATGCGGTTAAAAGCAAAAACATCTAGAACTCGTTATCGTAAAATATGACAAGCACATTTTCCGATCAAGTTGCAATATAAACACAGTAAAACATGTTGTATTAGTAAAGAATAGGTTTATTTGGTAACCAAGTATATGCTTATGAAGTAGAAAAGAACAGACTTATATACAGTAGCCAAACGTAGACTTATACAACAACCAAGCCTAGGCTTATGCAACCTCTGTTACAGCTACATATAACAGTTTCATATATACGGATAAGAGCAATATTTTGCAAATTAACTTGTTAATAATATATAATGAAACACATTTGTATTAACTCCATGATGCTAAAGCTCTCTCTCTCTCTCTCTCTCTCTCTCTCTCTCTCTCGCACTCTAACCATCGGATAGATGTGTGGTGCACAAATTAGCCACTTTAAGATGAAAAATTAAAAATTCACTAAAAAGTGGAAAAACTTAAAGACCAAACAATGACACACCTTACTACATATAGGACAGAGATAAAAGCTGACAAGGTAGTGTGTGTGTGTGTGTAATATATATATATATATATATATATATATATATATATATATATATATATATATATATATATATATATATATATATATATATATATGTAGTATGTATAAGTCGTGCAGAATATGTAAAACTTACGATTTTGGCTTAAATAGCAACGTTCTTCTTGCCGAATAAGGCAAGCGAAAATTTGTGTATGCAATAATTTCTCAAAAATCATCATGAACCTAACGAAAAAAATAATTTCATTGTGTTTCTTTATTATTAAATTATTGTAAACTCATCTATAATATGTTTAGTTGGATTAGGCTGAATTAAACTGCGCTTGTTATAATAAGGTTAGGTAAGTTTTCTAAGGTCTCTTGGTACAAAATTATTAATTTTTACATGAACATAAATGAAAAAAATATAACTTTAAATGTATAAGAGTAAATTTTAGAAAGGACTTAATTTTAAATGAGTTCTTGCTAATTGACCAGTTTTACATATTCGGTACGACACACACACACACACACACACACACACACACACACACACACACACACACATACACATATACACATACACATATATACATATATATATATATATATATATATATATATATATATATATAGACACAGATATATATATATATATATATATATATATATATATACTATATATATATATATTATATTATATTATATTCCTGTAAAGACACATAACAGGTCAGGTGACAAAAACAGCAGGCAAGAAGCCTTCACGAACACGACGCATATTCTGCTGAGGGAGCGAAAGTCTTCTGAACTACATGTTATGTAAACTCTGATGGAGATGGATGAGGGGGTCGTTGTGGCGATGCCAGTAAGGTGAGTCCAGTAGAGAGAGAGAGAGAGAGAGAGAGAGAGAGAGAGAGAGAGAGAGAGAGAGAGAGAGAGAGAGAGAGAGAGAGAGAGAGAGAGAGAGAGAGACTTAACTTTGCCGCTGGCCAAGTTTCCAACACCAGGAAGGATCATCAGGGAGTTTCCTCGTCATCGGAGCCGCCCTCCTACAAGTTTGTGTGCAGAAATAATGCAAGCAAGAAGGCAAACGGAAGAGAGATGTAGGAAAACAAGAAATTCTTTGGGCCAGGTACATATAACTGGGTCATCACTACTAGCAGTTTTGACACAAGCTTGTATCATATTTCATCATATTGTGCTTAGGCATCCAACAGGCTTCTTTAAACGTTTTAGATAGGAGTGGAGACAAGTGGTTTTTATAATGTGTTGGTTGTGCTGGGGTGTGAGAAAAATAACGTTTGTGAAGAGATTCAAGAAAAGCGTTTAGCCAAACTAAGAGTCATGGATGTGGGGAGCACGGTGCTTACACTCTGAATGTTGATGGACTGATTACATCATCTTTATTCTATTTCTACTGCTCCATTTGTATTTGACTGAAGAAGCCTACTGTGTAGGAGAAACGTTCCATCAATAAAAATACCAAACTGTCGAAGCTGTGTCTTAATCTTCAACTCTGAAGAAGTCAAGATATTGTATTGTAATGTCATAAGGTTTCTGGCAAGAGTGATTGAAATAACGACTGTGAAAGTGTTTCTTATTCATCGAGTCACCCCACCTTGGTGGGAGACAACCGGTGTGTGTGTATATATATATATATATATACTATATATATATATATATATATATATATATATATATATATATATATACTATATATATATATATATAATATAATATATATATATGTATATATATGTATATATATGTATGTATATATATTTTTTTTATTTATTATCACACTGGCCGATTCCCACCAAGGCAGGGTGGCCCGAAAAAGAAAAACTTTCACCATCATTCACTCCATCACTGTCTTGCCAGAAGGGTGCTTTACACTACAGTTTTTAAAACTGCAACATTAACACCCCTCCTTCAGAGTGCAGGCACTGTACTTCCCATCTCCAGGACTCAAGTCCGGCCTGCCGGTTTCCCTGAACCCCTTCATAAATGTTACTTTGCTCACACTCCAACAGCACGTCAAGTATTAAAAACCATTTGTCTCCATTCACTCCTATCAAACACGCTCATGCATACCTGCTGGAAGTCCAAGCCCCTCGCACACAAAACCTTCTTTACTCCCTCTCTCCAACCTTTCCTAGGCCGACCCCTACCCCGCCTTCCTTCCACTACAGACTGATACACTCTTGAAGTCATTCTGTTTCGCTCCATTCTCTCTACATGTCCGAACCACCTCAACAACCCTTCCTCAGCCCTCTGGACAACAGTTTTGGTAATCCCGCACCTCCTCCAAACTTCCAAACTACGAATTCTCTGCATTATATTCACACCACACATTGCCCTCAGACATGACATCTCCACTGCCTCCAGCCTCCTCCTCGCTGCAACATTCATCACCCATGGTTCACACCCATATAAGAGCGTTGGTAAAACTATACTCTCATACATTCCCCTCTTTGCCTCCAAGGACAAAGTTCTTTGTCTCCACAGACTCCTAAGTGCACCACTCACTCTTTTTCCCTCATCAATTCTATGATTCACCTCATCTTTCATAGACCCATCCGCTGATACGTCCACTCCCAAATATCTGAATACATTCACCTCCTCCATACTCTCTCCCTCCAATCTGATATTCAATCTTTCATCACCTAATCTTTTTGTTATCCTCATAACCTTACTCTTTCCTGAATTCACCTTTAATTTTCTTCTTTTGCACACCCTACCAAATTCATCCACCAATCTCTGCAACTTCTCTTCAGAATCTCCCAATAGCACAGTGTCATCAGCAAAGAGCAGCTGTGACAACTCCCACTTTGTGTGTGATTCTTTATCTTTTAACTCCACGCCTCTTGTCAAGACCCTCGCATTTACTTCTCTTACAACCCCATCTATAAATATATTAAACAACCACGGTAACATCACACATCCTTGTCTAAGGCCTACTTTTACTGGGAAATAATTTCCCTCTTTCCTACATACTCTAACTTGAGCCTCACTATCCTCGTAAAAACTCTTCACTGCTTTCAATAACCTACCTCCTACACCATACACTTGCAACATCTGCCACATTGCCCCCCTATCCACCCTGTCATACGCCTTTTCCAAATCCATAAATGCCACAAAGACCTGTTTAGCCTTATCTAAATACTGTTCACTTATATGTTTCACTGTAAACACCTGGTCCACACACCCCCTACCTTTCCTAAAGCCTCCTTGTTCATCTGCTATCCTATTCTCCGTCTTACTCTTAATTCTTTCAATAATAACTCTACCATACACTTTACCAGGTATACTCAGCAGACTTATCCCCCTATATTTTTTGCACTCTCTTTTATCCCCTTTGCCTTTATACAAAGGAACTATGCATGCTCTCTGCCAATCCCTAGGTACCTTACCCTCTTCCATACATTTATTAAATAATTGCACCAACCACTCCAAAACTATATCCCCACCTGCTTTTAACATTTCTATCTTTATCCCATCAATCCCGGCTGCCTTACCTCCTTTCATTTTACCTACTGCCTCACGAACTTCCCCCACACTCACAACTGGCTCTTCCTCACTCCTACAAGATGTTATTCCTCCTTGCCCTATACACGAAATCACAGCTTCCCTATCTTCATCAACATTTAACAATTCCTCAAAATATTCCCTCCATCTTCCCAATACCTCTAACTCTCCATTTAATAACTCTCCTCTCCTATTTTTAACTGACAAATCCATTTGTTCTCTAGGCTTTCTTAACTTGTTAATCTCACTCCAAAACTTTTTCTTATTTTCAACAAAATTTGTTGATAACATCTCACCCACTCTCTCATTTGCTCTCTTTTTACATTGCTTCACCACTCTCTTAACCTCTCTCTTTTTCTCCATATACTCTTCCCTCCTTGCATCACTTCTACTTTGTAAAAACTTCTCATATGCTAACTTTTTCTCCCTTACTACTC
>NC_091316.1:19761034-19828534 GCF_038502225.1 Cherax quadricarinatus
GAAAAAGATTTGTAAATTATCGGCCTTGAGAACGTGTTTAGGAACTAGATGTGGAACCACTAGCAGAGGAAGAAGATGGGTGCAAAGAGAGTGAGGCGTTCAATTTTCTTTCCAAATTATGCGCGCATTATAAATTGAAGAGTTAATGCCTGACGTTAAATTCATGATATAATAATAATAATAATAATAATAATAATAATAATAATAATAATAATAATATATTAATGAGAAAATAATGGCTGTATGAACAGGTATAAACTACAGCTTAAACTATACAAATATATTTTAGGATTTAACAAAAACTACCTATCAACGGCCATACCACGTTGAACGCACCGCTTCTCGTCGGATCAGTGAAGTTAAGCCATGTTGGGTTTAGTTGGTACTTGAATGGGTGACCGCCTGGAAACACGAAATGCTGTTGGCATTAAGTCTTTTTTGAAGCCTGGTCTCAGACCGGGCCGCGGGGGCGTTGACCCCCGAAACCCTCTCCAGGTATACTCCAAGTATGCCATAAGTGCACGGAGGCACTGATTTATATTAAGCATCAAATATTCACGTCAGTCGGCCATCCCTCCATGTAATTAACTTTCTGACGAGATCAGCTTCACAAGTCACATCAGTGTCCTTATGTTCTGCAACAGGAGTTTTTTCTTCACTGCTGTTGGCAGTATGCCATTTGGATCTGCCCCTTCAGGAGATTAGCATCCGTACCTTAATTCTTAGGTGTTCAGTAATAACCCACAGGGAGACAGAAACTCCATGTGGGTTATTATTGAGCAATGACAAATGTTCATTGCACTTTCTTTGATTATTCTTAGATATTCTAAACAATGTCTGATTTACAGGGGAGATAAATTACAATGCCTCAGCTTCAACCAATCTACGAGTAATGAGTATCTTCACGGGTCAAGATCCAAATGGCGTAATACCCACACACTTTTATCAGGACAACATTTCGCTCTATGTAGAGTTTTACCAAGTCATCATGACATGACTTCATGAAGCTCTACACAGAATGCAACGTTAACGCAATAAAAGTTTGCCCTGCAACTTATATATTTTCTTCATCATTTCAATAATTCAAGTCAAATACTTCACTACGCTAAAGAAGACAGATTTCACCAAGAAGTATAACTGACGAAAAAAAAAAGATAATCTGCAACGCTCCAAGAATTCTCTGGGAAGACCAGAAAGTGATGGATTCGTCGCTCCAAATTTGCGGGGGGTAAAAAACTTTGGTTTCAGGTGCAATATTAAGGAAACGAGGCACATTTTGTCGAGGGGAAAATCGTGACCGTTCTTGTGTGGCTGAAGGTTCAGAGCCTGGCGAAAGTGTAGGCATCAGCTTGGACCAGATTGGCCTTGTTATGATTTTCCTCCAGAGGACAATATTTGCCGCTTTTCTTAGAAACATTTTTATCTCAACTTTGGACGACGGGCTTAAGGCGATTTTAATCCAGTTAAGAGATAATCCTCAGCATCTTTCAAGAACTTGACGGGTTCATCTTGACAGCACTAGATCAACCAGGCTGTGGTGTTTACGTTGAACTACGTGCTTGCTAACAGTACTAGCCTAATCGAACAGTTCAACCACCAGGAGGCCTAGTCCTGGACGGGTCACGAAGGCGATGACTCTTGATGCCATCAACAATTAACCAACACACGAGCAAGAGTAAAATTTTCCTAGTGGTGATCCCAGTGATCCTAGATGAAGCTTGAGCAAACACTGATCATGAAGCTATAATGAAATGAAAAGGGAATAAAAAACAGGAGGAAGTTTAAAAAAAGGATGAAGTAAAAAAATATAAGAGGGACATATAAATGATGGGGGCAAGAGTAAGCGATAATAATAGTAGTAGTTAATAAGAGGTGAACAACAGAAGCAATAAGAGGGAGAATGGAAGGAGGAAGATGATAGAAGGATCAACAGGAGGAGGGTAAAGTAGGAGGGATAATCAAAGTAAGGTATAATAGAAAGAACAGATACCAGGAGGGGGCAGAGTAGGGAATAACACACGGAGGGAATAATATGAAAGGAAAATAGAGAGAATGAATAACTGGAGAGGACACCAGAAAGTGTTGTAAAGTGTTGGTCATCTACCCGATAGCAAACATCAGCAAATAATAACTTACAATAACACATCAGCTTCGGTAGTTTCATTCTTTAATCCCTAAGAAAACAGTAAAATTAATTGGTAAACAGTTTGTTTAATTGCTTTAACAAGTGAGGCAGGAATGGCACAATACACGGAAAGGGAAGTGAAGGTGGTGGAAGAGAGGGAGATGGAGGAAGAGAAATGACAGAGGAGATGGTGGAGGAGATAGAGATGATGGAGGAAAGACCTATATATAGATTTAGAAGACAATGATGATGACGCAGATGTAGACGGAGGAAGAGAGGAATAAGGTGGGAAGGGAAATGGAGGAGAGGGAGATAGTAACATAGTGTGGAGAAGAAGGGCACTTGGGTACAGCTATAGGGGCTGGGAGTAACAAAGAATAAGGGGCTAACACAAAGAATAATGGACAAACGAAAAAGTAAGAGAATTATACAAGAAATAAAGGGGGTTAGACAACGAGTAAGCGGTGAATACAAGGAGTAACGACGTAACATAACGGAAGGATTATCATAGAATAAAAGGGGCAGAGGGAGAAAGATAGATGAAGTGATTGGAGTGAATGGAAGAGAATGATATTACAGTGAGTGAATAGAGGAGGAAGGAAGGGGAAGAAAATGAGGTGAAAAATTTAAATAAGTTCCTTTGACGTCCCCAAAAGCTCACATCAGAAATACAGAAAATACAAAATGTTAATTAATACAAAATACATGACTCCCATTTTTACATATGCCATTTTACACCTGATTTTCATTTTCTTAATTTACAAACACACACACACACAATCTATATATATATATATATATATATATATATATATATATATATATATATATATATATATATATATATATATATAATAGTTATATATATATATATATATATAAATATATATATATAAATATATATATATAATATATATATATATATATATATATATATATATATATATATATATATATATATATATATATATATATATATATAAAGTTTACTGAGTATGTCAGGTAAAGTGTATGGTAGAGTTATTATTGGAAGAATTAGAGGTAAGACAGAATGTAGGATTGCGGATGAGCAAGGAGGTTTTAGAGTGGGTAGGGGATATGTAGATCAGTTGTTTACATTGAAGCTTATATGTGAACAATATTTAGATAAAGGTAGGGAAGTTTTCATTACATTTATGGATTTTAGAAAATGCATATGATAGAGTGGATAGGGTAGCAATGTGGCAGATGCTCCAAGTATATGGAATACGTAGTAAATTACTGAATGCTGTAAAGAGTTTTTATGAGGATAGTGAGGCTCAGGTTAGGGCGTGTAGAAGAGAGGGAGACTACTTCCCAGTAAAAGTAGGTCTTACACAGGGATGTGTAATGTCACCATGGTTGTTTAATATATTTATAGATGGGGATGTAAAAGTAGTAAATGCTAGGGTGTTCGGGAGAGGGGTGGGATTAAATTATGGGGAATCAAATACAAAATGGGAATTGACACAGTTACTTTTTGCTGATGATACTGTGCTTATGGGAGAGTCTAAAGAAAAATTGCAAAGGTTAGTGGAAGAGTTTGGGAGGGTGTGTATAGGTAGAAAGTTGAAAGTGAACATAGAAAAGAGTAAGGTGATGAGGGTATCAAATGATTTACATAAAGAAAATTTGGATATCACATTGGAGAAAGAGAGTATGGAAGAACTGAATGTTTTCAGATAATTGGGAGTTGACATATCAGCGGATGGGTTTATGAAGGATGGGGTTAACCACAGAATTGATGAAGGAAAAAAGGTGAATGGTGCGTTGAGGTATATATGGAGACTAAAAACGTTTTCTATGGAGGCAAAGAAGGGAATGTATGAAAGTATAGTGGTACCAACTCTCTTATATGGGAGTGAAGCTTGGGTTGTAAATGCTGCAGCGAGGAGACGGTTGGAGGCAGTGGAGATGTCCTGTCTAAGGGCAATGTGTGGTGTAAATATTATGAAGAAAATTCGGAGTGTGGAAATTAGAAGGTGTGGAGTTAATAAAAGTATCAGTCAGAGGGCTGAAGAGGGGTTGTTGAGACGGTTTGGTCATTTATCAAAGTAGAATGACATGGAGAGCGTATAAATCTGTAGGGAAAGGAAGGCGGGGTAGGGGTCGTCCTCGAAAAGGTTGGAGGCGGTAAAGGAGGTTTTGTGGGCAAAGGGGCTTGGACTTCCAGCAAGCGTGCTTGAGCGTGTTAGATAGAAGTGAATGGAGACGAATGGTGTTTGGGACCTGATGAGCTGTTGAAGTGTGAGCAGGGTAATATAGTGAAGGGATTCAGGGAAACCGGTTATTTTTATGTAGCCGAACTCGAGTACTGGAAATGGGAAGTACAATGCCTGCACTTTAAAGGAAGGGTTTGGGATATTGGCAGTTTGGAGAGATATGTTATATATCTTTATATATGCTTCTAAACTGTTGTATCTGGGCGTCTCTGCAAAAACAGTGTTTATGTATGAGGTGAAAGTGTTGAATGATGATGAAAGTATTTTCTTTTTGGGGATTTTCTTTCTTTTTGGGTCACCCTGCCTCGGTGGGAGACGGTTGACTTGTTAAATATAATATAATGTGTGTGTGTGTGTGTGTGTCTGTGTGTGTGTACAGAGAGAGAGAGAGAGAGAGAGAGAGAGAGAGAGACAGAGAGAGAGAGAGAGGTCTATAAAAGTACGGTATATAAAATTAAATAAACGACACACAGTATTTACAAAAATAAAACAACTAACCTTTTTTACAAATATGTAACTCAGATACATTTTACCTGACATGTTTTCAATGACATTTTGACTACATGAATTCGTTTGTGCCAGTGACACTTACTGAAAAAAAAATGAGTGTGTCATATTTGCAAAGCTGCAAATATAACCGCGTATTTACAAGCAAGAACCTCCAGACTCGTCTTATTTACAAACACGAAGCTCCTGACTCGCCTTATTTACAAAGCTAAAACCCCTGTTTCCCCCTTCTTTAGCAACACGAGTAGTGGAAAATATATAGGGTAATTTGCTTGATTGTAAGGCTCACCTTTAATTAAACTTGGGTTCATCTAGGCGCACGCTCATGCAAATACAGAGTCTAGTACGCTTTTATGATTAGATATTTTTTGTGAATAAAGTGTAAGAGAGGGAGGAAAGAGAGAAACAATGCACGGAAAAGCAAGAGGAAGAAGGGATGAATTAGGATTTCAAAACCTACTTATGACTGTTTTGGAGAGAGAGAGAGAGAGAGAGAGAGAGAGAGAGAGAGAGAGAGAGAGAGAGAGAGAGAGAGAGAGAGAGAGAGAGAGAGAGAGAGAGAGAGAGAGAGAGAAAGAGAGAGAGAGAATCTTCACTATCACTTTGTTTTTAGTATGTCAATAGTTTCATAAAAAAAGTTGCTATGCTGCCGAGTACCTGTTCAAGTTCTTCACTATGCCGCAACAGTCACTGTATGAATCAGAGAGCAGCTGTGTGTTATCAAATCTTTACTATATAAATCAGATATTAGTTGCGCATTATCAAATCTGTATGAATCAGAGATCAGCATTGTATTATCGAATCTTTAGTCCGGTTAATGAATCACTGAACACTAAGTAGTAGTGTCTTCAATATTTCACTCATTTCCTTTTTGTAATCAGAAAAAAAAATATTTAAGGTTACTTTCAATTTTGCTGATGGCTTTCTCTCTCTTCCCTCTGACATTACAGCACATTTTCAATCTTAGCTCTGTTTTATATATCTCTCTAGCTAGTATTTATTTTCATATTTAATAAAATATGAACCTTTGATAAGTTCTGTGACTCCGTCCTTACTTATAGAACGTAGTTGTCTCTTTTAACCTTTCTCTTCTATTTTTTTTTTACCGATATGAGTCTGAAGATTATATTTGGTACCACTGAGAACAGCTTCTCAAGGAACTGTATAACAGTTATGCGAATTATATTATCTTCCCAGACTATTTCATTTTTGTCATACTTTATCCGACCTAGGTTAAATATAATCATAATCATATATTTTAAAGGGTTGAACCGGTAATCCAGTGGAAGGCCTTAGTCAAATGATCAAAGCTCCAGTGTGTGGGGGGGAGGAGGGGTGTCACCATATGACTAAAACCCGCGTCAGGAAATACTTCCCTTGTTTCCTGACAAATCTTAACTAACCTAATTGTAAAAATTTAATTTGTTGAGATCATCCTCGCGGCAATTTGTGCTGGGATGCTCGGGTTTATTATCAATGCAAGTATGAACGTTGATAAAGTTGAGTTCAGAGTTTGATGTTTTCGACCACATTTTGTTTCATACTAGAACATTATTTATGAAGAGGTATTTTCCAATCAAGTCAGTTCTATTACTTGTTGACGTAAGGGGAATCTGTCACATAGTAGTCCGTTTATGTGAGTGTCCTTGTGAACTACTTCCGGAGATTTTTCTGTAACAGTATTTGTTACATTCTTTCATGTCTTAAATTAAAATTACCAAACAAAATTATATTCGGGAAGCAGTATACATGTCTGCATATCCCATTCATTTAGCATTGGAGGGAAGTGCATCCTTAAAAAGAAATCAATATACAGTTTGAAAAATTTACCTTAGTCATGCCATATATTTCTGTATATAACCATAACACTGTAAATTTTAACAAAACAGAAATGAAAAGTATATAAGCCAATGTTTCAAAAATAACTGACAGTGTAATTCAATTTACTCAACTCACTGTCCAATTTGAGTCCAGTTACATTATTTCTATGCATCCCAAATCTTCAGGCAACAACGGTGCATATTCAACCCCGCCCCCCTCAATCCTAAGCCGATTTTTACATACTGTTTTCATCAAATTTCTACTTACTTACAAATGTAGATATACGTCTAAACCTTAGGTTAGATTGTCTTCTATTAACAAAAATTAACCAATTATTAAATACCTTAACACCAATAAATGCAATAATACATAAAGGGATGAGGATTTTTGGAGGGTGAACAATGCCTGTACTCTGAACTCTACTTAGAAGCACCTGAATATCATTACAAAAGGTTGGTGAGAGAGTTGCACCTTTTCAGGTTTTTCTTTAATTCCCTTTAGTGAATCTTCCCTTTCTCTTGTTCCACTACTGTTCTATACTACTGTGTTACGTTTTTGTCACTACGAACAAGTCCTTGTAATGTTTTGCTTTACCGCAACTCTTGACTTGTCTGATCCCTCCAAAATCATAGCTTTGTTTTGTTTCACAGCGTTTCGTTTCCTTCTATGTAAATTTTAAAATGGAATATCAGAGTATAAAAGAAAAATCTGAGAGATTCAAATGTAAATGTGTGTGTGTGTGTTCTCCTGTACGTCTTCCTTCTCAAGATACTAAATTCTGCAAAACTACTTTTCTGTCTCGTTTAGGCAATTATTTAATCCATTAATTCCTTCCCTGATGCTTCTTATAACGAGGGAACGCTTCTCAATTTTTACTCTTATGTTTTCAATGATTTTGCTGATCATTAGTTTATGACAGCCAGATTTTAGTTTTCATATTTAGATATTTCTCCTAAGTCATCGCCAGGACACATAATGGTTTATCTTAATTCAATTTTGTTGACCTGAGAAGCCTGTTTCTTTCTTAACGCACTTACATTCTCTTTAATTAAAATATTTTTCTCTTTAGTATGTTCACAATGATGGCGTCTCTTAATGATGTGTGATAAGCATTACAATATTACACATATTTATTAACGGAAATACTATTGTTTTTCTTCCAGGGTTCTGGTCTTCCCAATATAGCGATGAATGTAATTTATTGTATTAAACAAAATATATAAGACACCTTTGTATAACATGCAATCGATTATTTCTTGTTGGACTGTATCTTAGCTTCAAGACAGGGGGTGACATGGACTTGCATCGCATGGGTCAGTAGGCCTGTTGTAGTGCTCCTTCTTTCTTATGCTTATGTTTAAAAAAAAAAAAAATCATAAGTTTCACGCGGCTGCCCCTACATGTTATTATTATAATCAAAAAGAAGCGCTAAGCCGCAAGGGCTTGCCCCTGCACAGTTCTCAGATTTCGACATAAACTAGAAAATACATACTTCCCTTCTATTGCCGAGTGTCATGGCAGAAACATTGTTTCTCTTAAAACTACGCGACTTGGTACGTGTGTTTATTACCATTTATTGTTTCTCTTTCCTGAGGAGTAGACAAAGAAAAACGTCTAAGAAATTCGGTTCATACATAACGTCTTATATCCGTATTAGGGTCCGATGGTGGTATTTTTTCATCAGGATAAATGTCTCCTGACGCCGGTCTCAAGTTATAAAACGATACTCTCAGGTGGCAACTAGAGCAAAGAGGAACCACTAGTTTACCAGTGTCGAGTATCCATGTTAAAAAAAAATGACTACACTAAATCATAAAATACCTCTTGCCATCTCTTCTTCTCATCCTCTTTTTTTTTTTTTATCCCTTCCAACAAGGATGCTTCCTGTGGTCAGAGTCTGCCTTTACATTTTTCTTTTTCCCGAAGACATTCTTCTTCGATTTCACCTCACGCTCACTCTTTCTTGACATTTCCAATCGCACTTTGGCGCTATTGACGTGTACATCGATGGCTCCAATTCCTCTGCTGGGTCGAATACCCTGCTGTCTTACCTGGCTGTGTCTTGTAAGGTCGATAGCCACCCGAAGAAGTATTTTTATTGCGGAGTAATACGACCTTCTCACTATGTTCGACTCTTCTTTTGTTGTAGTTTCCAACTCTCGGGACACGTTACAAGCAATCTAAACTGTCGCCTTGTCTATTCTCCTCGCGTTTACCATCGAGCGATGGCTTTCCCGTATATTCAGCAATCATGAAACAGACATATTCAGCTGGCCAATAGGTATACCAATTTTCCTGGTAATGGATCATCAGATTTCACTACAATTCTCATTATTTATCATTTCTGGCTGGTTTGTAACCGGTCCCCGATTATATTTACTGGAACTAGGATCGAGCCTCCACCAGCCATAAGAACATAAAAAAGAAGGAACACTGCAGCAGGCCTACTGGCCCATGCGAGGCAGGTCCAATTCTCCCACTGGCTTAAGCCAATGCCTTAACCTAGTCAGGTCAGTTACATTCACTTAAGGGAGGAGCACGGCATCTGACCTAGTAGCACAAGCTAGTCAGGTCCCACCCACACCCACTCATGTATTTATCCAAACTTTTCTTTCGAACTACACAACGTCTTAGCTTCTATGTACTCATATATATATATATATATATATATATATATATATATATATATATATATATATATATATATATATATATATATATATATATATATATATATATACATGTCGTGCCGAATAGGCAGAATTTGCGATCTTGGCTTAAATAGCAACGCTCATCTTGCCATATAGGACAAGTGAAAATTTGTGTATGCAATAATTTCGCCAAAATCATTCTGAATCTAACGAAAAAAATATATTTCACTGTTTGTTTAGTATTAAATTACTGTAAACAAATCTAAAATATATTTAGTTGGGTTAGGCTAAAATAAATTGCTCTTGTTATAATAAGGTTAGGTAAGTTTTCTAAGATTCTTTTGGTGGAAATTTAAAATTTTTTACATTAACATTAATGAAAAAAATATATATTTAAACGTATAAAAGAAAATTTCAGAAAGGACTTAATTTTAAATGAATTCTTGCTAATTGACCAGTTTTACATACTCGGCACGACACACACACACACACACACACACACACACACATATATATATATATATATATATATATATATATATATATATATATATATATATATATATATATATATATATAAGCCTTAACAAGGCTTCTTTGTAGTGGACACAAAAACAGGAACACTAAAGTGCAGCAGTCTTCCATATACTTTAGCGAAAACTGACCCACAGTTATCAGGATCCAACGCTGCCATTTGACTGAGCGAAATATTCGACGCTCACGAGGCGCTGATATTTACGGAATTGTTATTAATAATTGCCCTGTGGTGGAAGTGCTTTCTTTGGCCAACCTCTGACGGTAAGTGGTGTGTGTAGCACTTTTTACGAGGTACCTCAAGACTATGATACATCAGTAAAAAAATTGACTTTTGACTGTGCAGTATTAAGATAACCTTTGTTTATGTAAAATAAGCGTTTTGTACGAAGAGGAGGGAGGAGAGTGTGTGTGTGTGTGTGTGTGTGTGTGTGTGTGTGTGTGTGTGTGTGTGTGTGTGTGTGTGTGTGTGTGTGTGTGTGTGTGTGTGTGTGTATGTGTGTGTGCGTGTGTGTGTGTGTACTCACCTATTTATACTCACCTATTTGTGGTTGCAGGGGTCGAGTCACAGCTCCTGGCCCCGCCTCTTCGCTGATTGCTACTAGGTCCTCTCTCTCCCTGCCCCATGAGCTCTATCATACCTCGCCTTAAAACTATGTATGGTTCCCGCCTCCACTACGTCACTTTCTAGGCTATTCCACGGCCTGACTACTCTATGACTGAAGAAATACTTCCTAACATCCCTTTGATTCATCTGAGTCTTCAACTTCCAATTGTGACCTCTTGTGTCTGTGTCCCTTCTCTGGAACATCCCGTCTTTGTCCACCTTGTCTATTCCGCGCAGTATTTTATATATCGTTATCATGTCTCCCCTGACCCTCCTGTCCTCCAGTGTCGTCAGGACGATTTCCCTCAACCTTTCTTCGTAGGACAATCCCCGTAGCTCTGAGACTAATCTTGCTGCAAACCTTTGCACTTTCTCTAATTTCTTGACGTGCTTGACTAGGTGTGGATTCCAAACTGGTGCTGCATACTCCAGTATGGGCCTGACGTAAATGGTATACAGAGTCTTAAACGAATCCTTACTGAGGTATCGGAATGCTATCCGTAGGTTTGCCAGGCGCCCGTATGCTGCAGCAGTTATCTGATTGATGTGCGCCTCAGGAGATATGCTCGGTGTTATACTCACCCCCAGATGTGTGTGTGTGTGTGTGTGTGTGTGTGTGTGTGTGTGTGTGTGTGAGCGCGCGCACACATTCACCTGTGTGCATATCTCTGAAACTAATCATTTCAACTTAAGTTCATTGCTGTTACAAACTGCAAACCGGCAACCCACACATCTCGATGAATAACACTGCAAACCTTAAAAGTAACACCACTGATTAAACCTAATATTATAAATGTCATCAATAAGATAATGCTGTAGCCCAAACAGCATATTATTTTCCTCTCCACTTCTCCGTTCATAAAATCATGCTGCAGTAGTTGCTCTTAACCTCTCTTCAGTAAGCATATCCATTCAAGGGATATACGAACACTAACAGCGTGACTGGTGAGACGGGGCTGTGATTAGCAGAGGCAGAAGTCCAAGTCTCTACCACTCTACGCATAATGATGAGCGAGTTTAGTGCCTCATGAAAAACATCATGTTAAACCCAATACGGCCTCTCCTATACCTGACATAACTATATCTGGTACACATTCCAACTCAGCCCTCGGTAATACCTGAGCCATAATAAATAACCCACCAATGACAGCGACTTTTAAGAAGTCAATTTAAGACTCAAATTATCGAGAATTTGAAAATATCAATAATAACTGAAGAACACAATATTTTTGAACTAGCGTTCAACCAAAGCTATCTTCAACCCAGATGTAACAAATGAAAATCCGAGCTAAAACAGTTAAAAATAAACTGAACTAGTTATGTTATAAATGTTAGGTGGTATCTGGTAACCCAGAGTGTGATGACTACGTGTGCCTATGAGCTGCAGGCAGTAATAATTTGGTTGATCAGACAGTTACCAGGTCTGGCCACAGGCCCGGCTGCAGCAATACAAAAACTCAATAAACAGTCACATGCATGGTTACCTCGTATTGAGGTCATCTAATTGAGTATTCCTGATCTTCCTCAGAATGAGAATGCACTCTAGTGTCTCAGACAAGACAGTACTCAACCAAGCTTGCCATAACAAGGAGTCAAACCCACAATCTACGAATTGTTAGCTCTGTCAGATATAATTTCTATGACTATAAATTCAGCTGAGATCATCACAAGTGGTGGATGAAACTGGTGTGGCGACTACCATCCACGAGAAAAATCACCTATACTTCCATCTTCCATCAGGTAGATGTGTGTGTGTGTGTGTGTGTGTGTGTGTGTGTGTGTGTGTGTGTGTGTGTGTGTGTGTGTGTGTGTGTGTGTGTGTGTGTGTGTGTGTGTGTGTGTGTGTGGGTATGTGTCGTGCCGAATATGTAAAACTGGTCAATTAGCAAGAACTCATTTAAAATTAAGTCCTTTCTAAAATTTTCTCTTATACGTTTAAAGATATATTTTTTCATTAATGTTAATGTAAAAAAATTTAATTTTGCTCCAAAAGAATCTTAGAAAACTTACCTAACCTTATTATAACAAGAAAAATTTATTTTAGCCTAACCCACCTAAATATATTTTGCATTTGTTTACCATAATTTAATACTAAACAAACACAGTGAAATACATTTTTTTCGTTAGGGTCAGAATGATTTTGGCAAAATTATTGCATACACAAATTTTCACTTGTCCTATATGGCAAGATGAGCGTTGCTATTTAAGCCAAGATCGCAAGTTCTGCCTATTCGGCACGACATTATATATATATATATATATATATATATATATATATATATATATATATATATATATATATATATATATATATATATATGCTGCTCGTCGACTAGTACGCCAGAGATGAGAATGAAACTTAGCCTAGAAGCTCCCACAACACCAAATGTCATCAGATGGCGGTAAAACAGCTAGCTCTGCTGGCTGCGTCATCTTTGTAAGATTGGGTGGTCCTGTGGGTTAAGGCATCATGTGGTCCTAGCTTACCATGAGGCAGGCCAGTATAACACGGGTTCGAGTCCTTGGCTAGTGCAGTGTTCTTACTGATCAATACCACTCGTTCATGGTTAAAATTATATATATATATATATATATATATATATATATATATATATATATATATATATATTTGTGTGTGTGTGTGTGTGTGTGTGTGTGTGTGTGTGTGTGTGTGTGTGTGTGTGTGTGTGTGTGTGTGTGTGTGTGTGTAAAACTGGTCAGTTAGCAAGAACTCTTTTAAAATTAAGTCCTTTCTGAAATTTTCTCTTATACGTTTAAAGATATATTTTTTTCATTAATGTTAATGTAAAAATTAATAATTTTGTACTAGAAGAATCTTAGAAAACTTACCTAACCTTATTATAACAAGAGCAATTTATTTTAGCCTAACCCAACTAAATATATTTTAGATTTGTTTACAATAATTTAATACTAAACAAACACAATCAAATATATTTTTTTCGTTAGGTTCAGAATGATTTTGGCGAAATTATTGCATACACAAATTTTCACTTGTCCTATATGGCAAGATGAGCGTTGCTATTTAAGCCAAGATCGCAAGTTCTGCCTATTCGGCACGACATATATATATATATATATATATATATATATATATATATATATATATATATGGGGGTGGTAGGGGAAGTGGAATATTCAAACGGCTTCAGGAAGAAATCCAAATATTCTTCCTTGAAGCCTTTTTATCCACTTCTCCGAGGCTATGGGTCCCACAATTTACACCAGAGGTGGACCCCATAATATATATTCGGCACGACATTATATATATATATATATATATATATATATATATATATATATATATATATATATATATATATATATATATATATATATATATAGGTCGTGCCGAATATGTAAAACTGGTCAATTAGCAAGAACTCATTTAAAATTAAGTCTTTCCTAAAATTTTCTCTTATACGTTTAAAGATATATTTTTTTCATTAATGTTAAAGAAAAAATTTTTAATTTTTCTCCAGAAGAATCTTAGAAAACTTACCTAACCTTTTTATAACAAGAATAATTTATTTTAGCCTAACCCAACTAAATATATTTTAGATTTGTTTACAATAATTTAATACTAAACAAACACAATGAAATATATTTTTTTCGTTAGGTTCAGAATGATTTTGGCGAAAATATTGCATACACATATTTTCGCTTGTCCTATATGGCAAGATGAGTGTTGCTATTTAAGCCAAGATCGCAAGTTCTGCCTATTCGGCACGACATATATATATATGTCGTGCCGAATAGGCAGAACTTGCGATCTTGGCTTAAATAGCAACGCTCATCCTGCCATATAGGACAAGCGAAAATGTGTGTATGCAATAATTTTGCCAAAATCATTCTGAACCTAACGAAAAAAATATATTTCACTGTGTTTGTTTAGTATTAAATTACTGTAAACAAATCTAAAATATATTTAGTTGGGTTAGACTAAAATAAATTGCGCTTGTTATAATATGGTTAGGTAAGTTTTCTAAGTTCCTTTTGGTGCAAAATTATAAATTTCTACATCAACATTAATTAAAAAAGTATATCTTTAAACGTATAAGAGAAAATTTTAGAAAGGACTTAATTTTAAATGAGTTCTTGCTAACTGACCAGTTTTACATATTCGGCACGACATATATATATATATATATATATATATATATATATATATATATATATATATATATATATATATATATATATATATATAATATGCAGAACAACCACTGTGGAAATAGTGAAATTCCAATCGCTTTCGTGACTTCTCACATTATCAAGGAACTATAAAAACAAAAGGTTAACAGGAAGGCATACAAGGACGAGACTACACCTCGCTGTCACCCCTCAACAACACCTGACTTTTTATGATGATATAGGTAGGTAGTCAGTGATCCGTGAAACACAGCTTATATTCTACCCAAAAACTGTCTAGTGTACCTTAAAATCCTCCTATATTTTATTAATTATCAATGAATCTAATTTATATAAGCCAAAAGAAATATTCATATTTTCAAAACTACTTTTCATAAAACATGATTCTATTATATTCCTGTCGACCATGGACTTGCTTGATATAACTTTCTCAGCCTTTTTAAAATCAGTTGGATGGTAAAAATCTCTCATGAATAAACAGAGCATTAGAATCTTGTCCACTTCTAATGCTATATTTATGTTGTTTTAACCTTAATTCAAGACTTTTACCAGTTTGACCGTAATAAACTATCACATATTCGACAAGTAACCTTATAGACATATCCGTCAGCATTTTGGAGGGAATTACCCCACAGAAGTAATTTACCCCCAATTCCCCGACCTGAAGGATAGAGGGACAGGCCGAGTGATGGGTCGAAGGAGAGTGACGGGTCCAGGGACAGGTTGGCGTTTACTCGTAAATTTATTAATAACAATCTCTGGAGAGGACAAATATGCCACTAATTATGCAATGCATTACAGGCAAGTGGTTCCTCTTAGTAGTAAAAAAGAATACTGATTTATGACAAAAATAATAAATATAATGAAAATATAATATATTGAAAATATAATGAAAAATATAATATAATGAAAATATAATAAATATAATGAAAATATAATGAAAAACATAATATAATGAAAATATAATAAATATAATGAAAATAATAATTGTGACGTTACTGAGACAATCGAATCGGTTTGTTAGTATCTCTAACGACCATTCGTTAGAAACACTAACAAGTCAATTCAATTGTCTCAACAACGTCACACTATTAATATATAATATTTATTATATTTTCATTATATTTATTATTTTTGTCATAAATCAATATTTTTTTTTTATTACTAAGAGGAACCACTTGCCTGTAATGCATTGCATAATTAGTGGCATTCTTATATTCCTGCTATTTTACTCATTTTTCTACCCCCACATATCTGCATTATTTGTATTCTCATAGAAATAAAGCATTAAATGGTATAAGTTATATAACACCTACAGAATGAGATGCAATTAGATTCGATCCGAGGAAATGGAAAGTAACTCAAATTCCTTGGATCAAGAGCCCTTTACCAGCATCAAGTCAATCCTTTTCAATGACAAATGAGACGATGACATACCTCACTGCAGAAGCTTGTCTATCCACGATCTAGGGATCCCAGCTAATTACCTCACAAAAGCTTATTCATACGTTACAAACGCACTAATTTATCCATTTAGGAAGTCACTTAATCCTTTGTTTTGCATCGTTGATTAATAGGATTTAAAGCTTCAGCATATACATGCTGAAAGACATGTACATCTCTGGGTGAATATATCCTTTGCGGTGACACACTGTAGACTCCCACAAACACAGTGAAGGGAGCATGGGTTCATATGATAGCTGACTGGATACCTGACTGGTCTTAATTAAAGCCTATCAACTACACAGAGGATCATCAGGATTCACCACCATTCAAGAATATTTCAATCATTAAAACAGGGATTAAGGTGTATATATTCGTGGTGGTTGGTTAATTGCGTTAAAGGTACATCGACTACTCGAATGGTTACAAAGGCTGCACATCATGTTCCCCACCAGTAAAGAATACTTTAATCTCTAAAATAGGAATTAAACTCTCAGTGTATATATACAGAGACACAATCCCCCTCGGTGTATATACCCTTGCCCAGTTAGGCAACCTCAAACTTCCAACATAAATGCAAACACATTTACATTACAGCAGC
This sequence comes from Cherax quadricarinatus, assembly GCF_038502225.1. Lineage (NCBI taxonomy): Eukaryota > Metazoa > Arthropoda > Malacostraca > Decapoda > Parastacidae > Cherax > Cherax quadricarinatus. Next base: position 19,777,734 of record NC_091316.1, read on the forward strand.
TTCGTAAGCGTAATAGTATACAGGATGCAAATTTTCTGTTGAATAATAATGAACACAATTTAAAAATACTATTAAAATGAAGAATAAGTCATATTAGAGTGTCAAAAATATTAGCGTGTCACGCATATACCAAATGAGAATATCACAGAAACATTAAAAGTGGGGATTAATAGCTCCGCAAGGTGAGAAACACGAAAACAATCATTAAATGACGCTATGAGTGGATGAGGCAATGCGAGACAGGAAATTGTCTTGTATATGTAAATTTCCCGTGTAAAAAAATAAGGTTGGGATCGAGAGTGCTAAGCGAGCCAAAGTGGTGAAGCCATTACCGCTTAATTTGTAACCGTGAATCCCTGTTCTTTACCCCTTTAATTTCCTTTACCATAACTCCTTAAATCCCTATTGCTTACTCCCTAAATAAACTAAGAGTTCTACGATTATCGAACGGCGGATCGAGCCTCTACCACTCCTTGCGATAAATATAAATCAATGAACTCTTTAATTAACATACACATACTACTAAGTTCTCAGCCTTACGTTTCTCCCTCGGGGTGTTCAAACCAGAGTATATGCTAAAAGAGGTGTGTATCTCTGTGTATATACACAGAGAAGTGTTACATTTCTCAGTGTTTATACACCGAAGTTTGTATGAGAGTATACACGCCAACATGTCTGTATATACAGTGAGGTGTACATACACCGAGAAGTATGCCTCACTGGATATAAACCGAAATGTGAATATCTCTACGCATACACAATATATATATATATATATATATATATATATATATATATATATATATATATATATATATATATATATATATATATATATATATATATAAGAAGAGATACACTGAGAGTTGTATCTCTCAGTGTATTCAGTCCCCAATAGCATCATTCAGCACTCAAAATTATCCCATTTCAATTTTCTCCCAGTCTCTTCTCCAGGATACTGTGGCCTCGTTTTTCCTCCTCTTCTCCAGCGAGACTTAATTTTAGCAGCTTTAGTGAAGACCTGGTCTCGAGCCTCGCCTCGCGCCGCTAACGAAGCCAATCACGCACCACATGCTGAAAAACAACCTGTGGTTCTTGTGTTGTTTTTGCCCTTTTTAACTCCTATTTTTGCTGCTGACATAACAAATTATATTGTATGACTTCAGTTAAAGATATATATATATATATATATATATATATATATATATATATATATATATATATATATATATATATATATATTTTATGTGTATGTGTGTGTGTGTGTGTGTGTGTGTGTGTGTGTGTGTGTGTGTGTGTGTGTGTGTGTGTGTGTGTGTGTGTGTGTGTGTGTGTGTGTGTGTATGTGTGTGTGTGTGTGTGTGTGTTTACATCAAATTTTTTTATTATTATTATTATTAGTAGCAGTAGTAGTGGAAGTAGCAGCAGCAATACTAGTAGTAGTAGTATATTTAAAAGTTGTATTCAACCCGTAGAAGTCGTACACCGTCTGGGGAATGGGAGGCAATCACATGTAATCCAAGGGAAGGATCGGTCTAAATCCTTGGATCGAGTACAATGTCAAAAGATTCCAGGAGCACATCACAGCTTCCCTGAACTTCGCCAAGAGACAAAATAAGAATGATAAGAATTCTCCGACAATATTCCACTTATCTGACTCTTTTGGCATAACAGGACAGAGTTACAAGCCTCACACAAAGGATCCCACTTCATATACTAGCCAGGTAAACTCCATTTCGGCCTTGTCAGGGGAAAGGTAATTCAGAAGCTTTTAAAGCCCGCGGCCCTGCAACCATTTAGATGTGTGAACGAAAGGAGAGAGGAAGGTACAACGAATGAATAAATGAACTGAGAGAGAGAGAGAGAGAGAGAGAGAGAGAGAGAGAGAGATAGATATATAGATAGAGAGAGAGAGAGAGAGAGAGAGAGAGAGAGAGAGAGAGAGAGAGAGAGAGAGAGTGAGAGAGAGAGGCAAGGGCAAGGAGGTGTTGCTGTGTGCATCTCTAAAAGTGCTCATGCCCAGCACATTGATGTTGCCACCCCTACACATCTTGAAATGATGTTCTTCAAGCTCTGCATAAACAATACTACCTCTGTACTAGCATGTGCAATGTACAGACCTCAGAGGCAACATGCAGATCCCATCAACTTCCTAATGGAAAATATTGACTCCCTTCTGCTACAACACAACTGTCAACATATCATAACTGTTGGTGACCTCAACCAGCACCTTATACAGAGGGACTTTGATGACCTTCTTGCAGTGTTTGACATGAGAAACTTTGTTGATTTCCCTACTCACATCTCTGGCTCCTCCCTTCACCCAGTAGTGAGTGATCTGGCAGAAGGCATAGTCACTTGTCAACCCCTCTGCTATGTTGGATCGTCTGACCACAAGGCTGTTTTTACAACACTTAAGATCCCAACAGAACGAGGTGAGGAGTCCACACGCACAACCTGGCTATGGGAAAGAGGTAATTGGCCAGCCCTTCGCTCTGAGCTCGCCACCACCGATTGGAATGCTCTTCTCCAAGGGGATGTTGACAACCAAGTGAAAGCCTTCACTGGACACATCCTTAATCTACAACAAGAACACATTCCTCACCGGCAATATGTGACGAAGCCTACGGATCAGCCTTGGTTTGGCTTTCGTTGTAGAGAGGCTGCTACTGCTAAGTACAAAGCATGGCGAAGGTATAAGAGACATCCTACCACCTATAACAGGAACTTGCACAGGCAAGCCTGTAGACATATGGGTGACGTTCAAAAGTGGGCCATTGCTAAATGGGAGGTGGACACTAAAAGAAAGCTAGCATCAGGTAGGGTAGGCTCCAAAACCTGGTGGTCCCTGGTCAAGGACAGACAAGGTTATCTGCCTGATGAACTCATTCCACCTCTAAATCGACAGGATGGGACCACCTCTACTAGTAGTCAAGAGAAGGCGGACCTCTTTGCTGAACACTTTGCTACCAAAATGCAAGTTCCTGATCCAGCAAGGGACCCTCCTTGGCTAGCTGCAAGAACTGTGTCAAAACTGTCAGTGGTGACAATAAGGCAGGAAGAGGTGCATTTCCTTCTTAAATCGCTTGACCAAGAAAAGGCTGTGGGCCCAAACAAGTTGAGCCCAAGATTGCTGAGAAGATGTGCAGACCAGCTAGCAGCACCTCTAACTCGCATCTTTCAGCACTGCCTAGCACAGTGTAAATGGCCCTCTCTATGGAAAGAGGCAAATGTAGTCCCTGTTCACAAAAAGAAGAGCAGAGCAGAAATCAGCAACTATAGACCAGTGTCACTCCTGTCAATCATTGGTAAGATCCTTGAGACAATAATCTCAAGACAAATGAGAGTTTTTTGACTATCACTCACTACTTTGTGATCGTCAATATGGCTTCAGGAAAGGTTACTCTGCTGCTGATCTGTTGTTAAACCTCTCCACTAAGTGGCACCAGTCACTGGATGAATCCAGAGTCAGCTGTGTGGTAGCACTGGACATTACTGGCGCTTTCGACCGGGTGTGGCACCAGGGCCTCTTAGCAAAACTTCAAGCACTGGGAATTGCAGGCTCTACGTTATGTCTCCTCAGTGATTACCTTCATGGTAGATCTCTAAGTGTAGTTCTCAGTGGAACGGAATCAGCAAGACATCCTATTGGGGCAAGTGTTCCGCAAGGAAGCGTGCTGGGACCATTGTTATGGAATGTCTACGTCAACGACCTTCTTCATCTCATCCCAGAATCACATGCATATGCAGACGACTGCACATTGACATTCACTTATCTAAGAGAAGAAATGCCAGCTGCTCTAAGCAACACCAATCACCAGCTGAGAGCTATATCAGCTTGGGGAAATAGATGGCAAGTAACATTTGCACCTGAGAAAACGCAAATGATGATCGTCTCTAGGCACCATGATGGTAATGCTGGTGCAGTAGTAAGGATGAATGGGAGGGTGTTGGCACCTGGAGAAGAAGTTGATATCCTTGGGGTGAAATTTGACCTCAAACTAACCATGAAGAACCATGTTGTAAATCTTGCAAACAAGGCAGCCAGGAAGCTTACAGCACTTCGCCGTATCTCGCATCTACTTGACAGTAGGGGTTGCAAGATTCTGTACGAGGCACAAGTACGCTCGCACCTTGAGTATGCTCCACTTTCTTGGTTTGCCTGCCCCCCCCTCTCATCTGCGACTGCTTGACAGAGTAGAGAACAGAGCAAGACGTCTCATCTCTCGCCTGGACCCATCCTGGATAGATCTGTCATTTCAGCAGAGCCTTCAACATAGGAGGGATGTGGGTGGTCTTACTGTTATGTACAAGGCCAATATTGTCAAAGTACCACACTTGGATCCACTTCGAGGACAGCGTGAAACAAGCTTTTATGCCACAAGACGGGCAGAAAGCAGCAACTTCACTCTGGCTGTACCCTTCTCCAGAACTTCACTCCATCTGAGATCCTATATACCCAGGATGACTCGAGTATGGAACACATTCGTACAGCATAATGATGTCAACGAGATAAAGTCAGTTGATCAAATGAAAATGCTGGCCCACAGATGGCTCCAACTTCATCCTGTTCCCTACTTATGTCTCATAACAATAAAAATGCTTTCAAATGAACTGATGTAGGTAACAGCACTTAGCTTGCCAATAAAGTTAGGAATCCTTAACCTGTAAATAGCTTGTCAATAAAGCTAGGGATCCTTAACCTTGTCAAACCCTGTGTAAAAAAAAAAAAAAAAAAAAAAAAAAAAAAAAAAAAAAAAAAAAAAAAAAAAAAAAAAGAGAGAGAGAGAGAGAGAGAGAGAATCGGAAAAAAGATGATACAGGTAAGCAGGGAGGCTAAGACGACTCGAGGGAAACTATGAGGAGGCAATAAAAAAGAAAAGATACATGTTGCAGAAAATCTTACCGGGACAACGTTTCACGTTGAGTAGACTATAGAGCCGAGCAAGTCAAAATTGATAAAGGTCTACACAAAGGAAAATGTTGTCCCCAAAAAGAGCTTGTTCTGTAACGTGTCTTTTCCTCAAAGATGAGAATGCTATTTACGGATACCTTACAGTTGTGTGCCTGACGGCAGTCACGCAGCGTCTGGCAAGCTTGACCGGGGATGTCAGCTGGTACTGTGTTACAATATCTGATGAGGACTTCCACAGTGTATTGTTCAACTGCAACCCGTAAAAGGTATACAGGGACAGGGAAATTAGATATAATCAGATTCATCCATTATGTTTAATTAGAATCACAATTTCAACCTGTTTTCAACTGTTCATGAGGTGCGTATCTCTGATTATATATATATATATATATATATATATATATATATATATATATATATATATATATATATATATATATATATATATATACATGTATATATATATACATATATATATATATATATATATATATATATATATATATATATATATATATATATATATATATATATATATATATAAATATATAAAATTGATAAAGTACTGGTTTTCTAACAGAGTTGTAGATGCGTGGAACAATCTTCCCAGTAGGGTGATAGAGGCTAGGACCTTGGGTAGCTTTAAGAAGAGATTGGACAGATATACGAGTGGGAGGAGCTGGGTTTGATTGGTGTCACTGGGTACGGGAGTAAATTATTGGGTAGCTTTGGGTAGAGGTCGTTTTGATAAGGACCTGCCTTGTACGGGCCAGTAGGCCTTCTGCAGTGTTCCTCCAGTCTTATGTTCTTAACTGGTGGTGTAGAGGTAAAATGTAGTTTTAATGACCCTCGTGTAGTCGACAGTCTTTAAACTTAATAAATTAGCCAAATTTAGCTGCCTTCAAGAGAGAGCTGGACAGATACCTAAAGTCAGTGCCGGATCAGCCGGGCTGTGGCTCGTACGTTGGACTGCGTGCGGCCAGCAGTAACAGCCTAGTTGATCAGGCCCTGATCCATCGGGAGGCCTGGTCATGGACCGGGCCGCGGGGGCGTTGATCCCCGGAATAACCTCCAGGTAACCTCCAGGACGTCTGAATTTGAGACCAACAGTGTTCTGGATTGTTATAATCACATATTTAAAGACTATGTTCTTGTTGACAGAGGGTGTGAGGAACAAGTAGATTATGTTCCTATTTGCCCCAAAATGATATATGGGACGAAAAAGTAATTTTTTTTAACTTTGAATTATAAGTTTAGGAAACTATTTTTGGCAGATACGGTACTGAAAATCGGGAAAATGAGTGATAAGAGAAATTAAGAGAAGGTTTATATTCCTGACTGGAATAGCCCCAGTAACGCTCTCAAGAAGTCGCTTTTACGAGCCGTCGAATCGTTAACTCAGAGACGCAACATGTTTTGCTAAAGGACGCGGGAGTAATAATCACCAGGTTTCATGACGTTCCTCGAAATAGAAAATGAGGAGTGTGATAATTACAGAGTCATGGTGCAATACTTTTGAGATAACTCTTATGTACACTGAACAAAATACATCATTAACCAGATCAATATTAACCCTTCAATTTAAGCCTAAAAATTATTTATGCCAGAAAAAACGCGTACCATAAATACAAGTTAGAATACGAATTCATCTAGTAGGTGCTCGCATTCAGACGTAAGAGAATTAAGCCAATCCTACTGAAATTAATATAAGCAATCACCTCTAGTAGTCATTAGGTATGCTTCTAAGCAAACAAGATGCCTAAGCTGTTTATTTGCAAGAATAAAATATTTTGTCACATCTTACAGATACTGGCACTGTAAAATATACAGAAAAGGATGCCAAAGTTGATTCCATATATCAGAAACCATTCCAAAGAGGAGGGCACTTTGGAAAGACGCAGAATTAAGGGGGATATGACTTAGCTGTACAAATGGAAAATACGAATTAATAATGGGGAGTAAATAATGTGCTGAAACTATGTAACCAAGACTTTACTTGCAGCAACAAGTTCAAGTTAGACAAGTTAGATTTAGGAAGAATATAGGGAAGTACTGGTTTGGCAGAGTTTTGTAGGCGAGTGGAACAAACTCCCAGGTAGCATCACTAGGGTGAAAGCTGTGTGGGTATGTAACGGGGGAATATGAATGGGTTTGGGTTGGCAGAGTTGAACTTGCTTAGCATGAGTCAACAGACCTTCGTACCTTCGTTCTTATGTTGCTATGTTCTTACTCGGCAGTTTTAATCTATTCATTATAAACTTAACTGCCAATAGAATGCATGCCTATATCTTTTCCAGATCTGAAATTATCGAACTAATTCAATTATCCATATATTTAGATTTCGTATATCCGAAACGCAAACTAGTGATATCTGCATGTTAGTCTTTGTCTGATCCTGTCTAAGTTTATATTCCGCAGTTACTTGTGAACGTATTTGCTCTGGCTGCAGATATCCACATCATCTACTCAGTTTTAAAACTACTGACTATTTTTCTCTATATTGGCAGCAGAAGCAATTATAATGAGTGTCAGGTTTTCTGTGCAGCTGTTGTCACCAGACGGTAAACAAGAGAGATTTGTACTTGCTGTCGGCAGGCGTCAGGAAGGAGAAATGAAGTCACACCACCTGCTGCCATTATAGCTAAGGTTACTAGCTGTGAGGAGTGGGTGTGTGTGGGAAAGAGAGAATATAGTATAAATCAGTGTTTCAACTCATTCTCTGCTATTTAAATTTCAATGCTCTTTATATATCATCATATTTTCACGATTTAGTATTTGTTATTTAATAGAGTTTAAGGAAAATGTATATCCTATTCTTTTTATTCTTAAATATATTATAGTTTATTTGCATAATCAGATTGATGTGGAAGGTTAGCTCCTCTTACCCTTCACCTCTACCCTGAGCCACATACCCCTCTCCTACGCTCATCCACGCCCCTCACCCCTAACCTCATACACGCTCTTCATCCTTACCCTAATTCTGTCTCCCTCACCCCTACCCTCATCCGTACCTCTTACCAATATCCTTATCCACACCCCTTTCCTCTACCTCTTACTACTCTTCTCATCATTTCCTCAGACCGGAAATTACCTCTAACATACAATGCAAACGACATTAATGAAACGACACCAACAAATTAAACTCTGTGAGGAGTCATAATTCACGGCCTTTAATGAACACACTATAATTCGTTACATAAAAAAATAATATGGATCAAGATTGCAGGAGATGAACCGTGAGCAAGAGATCCCCTCCCTCGAAATTTCTTGCCACCAAGATCGACTCCCCGCAAAGCATAAAAATATTCAAGTATTCTGAAGAGACTCTTCACTTATCCTACTTTCCGCCCACATACTTTATCCTTCTCACAGCTTACCTCCCATCATCACCATCTCTATCTCCCCATTCTCTCTGCTTACATGCCACTTTTCTCCACAAACTCTCTTTCTCTTCTTATGATCACCTCTGCCTCCTAACTTCTCCTCATCACTTCTGTTTTCCTTCTCAACTCGTTCCCCTTCTCCTTTCCTACCTTCCTCAAATCCCCAAATACAGTCATTGGTTTGGAAGATATCGTCCTGATATCCTGTTTAGTGATGTTATTGATGTGCAGGGTGAGGCTGAAGATTTGTTAATAACAAACAGTGAAGCAGTTGGAAAGAGGGAGGGGGGAGGGGGGAGGGAGGTAGAAAAGGGAAAAAAGGGAGACGGTGGGAAGTTATGGTTTGACTCTTATTCTCTTTTACTTCCTCCTTTTCCTCTCTTCATCCCCGGCACTACTTTATTTACTATTTTCGACAAAAGCTTGGCTGGTATAGCCTCCTTGTAGACTTTAAACTCTTCTACTATTTTCCTTTCTCATGTACTTTACCTTTCCTAACCTGACCTTAGCTCTGTTTACAACTTCTCCGGGCTTGACCTTGACTGTCTCTAGCTTCTTTTCTAATCTCACTTGTTTCCTAACCTCTTGTCCTTGACTTTAGAACCAAAAAATAAAGAAGCACAGACGTAGACATACTAACCCATGCTAGGCAGGTCCCTTTCACTCATATTTTTGCCTAACCTGTTTCCAAAGCTATTCAATGTGTCAGCTTCAGTGATGATTTTTGATAATGGTCTGGGAAAGATTAAATCGTCTTCTAGTTTTATTTCCATTTTATGGGTGAGTTGTGAATTATTCCGGTCACGGTACTGTGACTCATGCTACACGAACAGGAGAATAATTGTATTAAGGGCCAAAGACAGCAGGTGTGTGGTTGGGATGAATCAGGTGTGGTGGGTGTAACAAGTGTGATAAATATGATGTAGATGTAGAGCCAGATGTGAAGGTGCGGTGTGGAGGGAGGCGTGGCGTAATTGTATCCACCACATAAATATGTCTCAGTGACTTAGTGTGCCTATTAGAGTTTCAATGAGGCAGGTTATCACAGGCACCTGCTCCTCCAGCCTCTTCTACCGCTGCTAATTCAACAACACCGAGACACAGGTACAATAGCGTGATCAATTAGCCACTGAAAAACTATTTAATCAAGGTCCAGAGATAATAAGCAATTAGCGGCTATAGGCACGGGACCCCGACAACTTGCTTGTTCCTACGACAACGAGGCGGATACCACCCACCTCTGTGAGCGTCGCCAGCGAGGTTTACGATAAGTAGAGAAGATACGAAGTTACTTTAGGTGTGTTATGGCACCTAAACATACCCAGATGTTGCTTATGTGTCTAACTCTTCATTTTATCGGCAGTGTATACTATTCATGCACAATTTGTCGTACACATCAACATCATGGAATCTTGGTTCAGAAGACATCTCCACACCCTTCATAACTACTCCTGACCCATCCCTCGGGTATGACCTACTACCACTGGGGAATCCCGTCTACCAGTGACAATGCCTTCGTCTGTTACACGTCCCTCACCTGACGCCAATTTTCATGCCTGTGCTTCAGATTCTTCAAGACTACGGTACTCTTCACCAACTCTCAAGGCTGAAGGATTGATTACCTCGTCTTCTGTATATAGTTCTACATTTTTCCCATTATGTCCTTGAATTTGTAATGATAAAGCCACTGAATGGCGAAATGTCTATAAATAAAGATATCCAGATGTTTCATATGTGACTAATTCTTTATCAATAAGGACACAATTCGTGGAAAGTGATAATGAAGAACACAAACTGAGCAATATTTGAGGCAATACTACGGAAGAGAGTTAATAAGCAAGACACACATGCAACAGTCAGGTATCTTTATTCCGAAACGTTTCACCTACAAGTTTAGCCTAACCAACCGTTGCACATGTGTCTTATCAACTATCACATTCACTACGGAAGAGAGAAAAGGGTCGTCCGCCTCTTCTCAACCTCACCCTCGCTACTAAACTTACTTCAATGTGACACGAGGTGGAAATTCAGTGCATCTTTGAAAGCTTGAAAATATTATTTGAGTATTGTTAATAAAAGGTAAGATAAAACAAGGTAGATATTGTTTTGCCTCCTTTGATTAAAGGTTAAAGAGGCTTGTCTTACCTCAGGCAGATTGGGCCACCTGATGTGTCTTTTAAGTGCCCCAAGTTTGTGGTAATACTGACAAATGATACCCACCACTTACAGCGATGCTCCACATGTATCTACCTACCTCACGCAGGTGCCCACCAGACTCACACATACACCAGCATACCTGGCCCACATGTCACGCGCGCGCGAGCACCACACAGGCACGCAATACAGGCCAAATATCATTCGACAAGTGCCTTTGGCAAATGGCAACTAACAGATACAGATACACACAAACACATACAAACACACACATGCAAACACACACATACACACACACACACACACACACACACACACACACACACACACACACACATATAAACAAACACATATTCAAACACACACACATACATACACAGACACACTATACATTTGTCAGGAAGTGTAATAGTCTGGAAAATGAAGTAGCAGAGGAATGTACCATACACAGCTTTAACTAAGAAGAGGTATGATAAAGCTCATGGAGCAAGGAGAGAGCGGACCTAATGGCGACCAGAGAAGAGGGGTCAGGAGCTGTGAATCGACCCCTTTAACCACAATTAGGTGAGTACACTTCTACATGTAGGTGATAAAGATACACAGGCAGTATTTGGAACCTCTGTCTTAATAAAGTTTCCAACTGCTGCTTGTGCACACTGATCAATTACACCCTCGGTGTTCCCATACCATCTACTGTTACACATCTACTTAATAAACATTAATGTATATAATTACGTCAATTTCAATGAAAAAAGCATGAGTGGTTGATGATAATGATGACTCACAAGTAAGACCCACTAGGGGTGAGAGAAGTGGGGACAGACGAAGGATAGCTCTGGAGGGGAGCGTCTTGAGTCGCAAATAAAAAGCCAGAGCTAAACCCATCCGCAGAGCACTGTAAGGCAGATGTAGAAGAGCGTAGAAAATGGAAGATACTTGTTGAGCTTGCTGACAGTAGTGTTGAGTAAGTCTTGGTAATGCATAGGAGGGCGGCAGGCAGACAAGAGCATCACTGGAAAAAGGCAGCTTCAAAATGATGGATGTGGCGATTTATTCAGTTTCTGTTTGTCAGTAGAAGAGCCGTTTTTGAGTTTCCTAAAGGATGATTTCGAGAGATGGACAAGGTTAGTCTTGGTAGTAGAGTCGTTTTTGAATGGTGCAATGTATGCAAATAGGTCTCGAGTTGAACTTAGTTCTTCAGGGGTGCTGGTAAATTTAACAGTCTCCTTTTTGAAGTCGAGAGTGCAGCTCTTCGTAATACATCGCACTGCTGTATGCGCAGTTGTGTAAAAAGCTAGATGTTTCGAAATCCTTTCAGTTTCGTCAGTAAGAATTTCTTCCTTTTCTACTTCCATTTGTTCTTCGTCGTCCTCTTCCTCGGATAGTTGTGTATCGTCAATAGGTTGGTAGATTTGAGACAAGGGTTGTAATTGGTCAGGAGAGGTGGTGGAAGTCGTTGGAGGCATGTCATCATTGATGAGATTTGTAGAAGTCTTGTCATTGGTTGGAGATGGTTCTGGAGAAGTGCAGTTGTCAGTGGAAGATGAAGGAATCATGTCTTCAGGTGCTGCGAAGTTGATTTTTGGAGTAATCTTGAGTATATCAGCTGAAGGTGGAGAATCAGGGAGGGTAAAACTTGGCATATTGTTGAGTCAAAAGAGTTCATTGATAGTTGTGTTGAAAGATTCAGTTTGTGCTACATTTTGCATGTGAGCAAACACCATGCAATAGCAAATTTTTGTATGAACGCCGTCAGGTAGTGGTAAGAGTAAGTTGCCGGTGGAGCTCGTCGGTTGAGTGACAGAATTTTGGTGGTGTCAACCTAAAGTGTTGTGATGGCAGCATACACTGGAGATTTGGTAGATGTTTTCTTTTGTTCCTCTTGTTTTTCTTCATAATTTCTTTTCTCATATGACATTTAGCAGCAAGAGTGGGATGTTCACTCTTACAGTTCAGGAATTTTGAAGGAGAGGCGGTGGTGTAAGCCTTGAAATCATGCCCTTCACAGCCACAAGTTCAGCAGAATTCCTCATCCTTGGAGAGATGCAGGTAGGAGTAGCAGCTCCAACAGGGTGTGATGTGTTGAAATCGCTAGGATTTATGTAGTAGTAAAAGACTGCCATTCCATCAGCAAGAGCTCGGGCTGCCATGATAATGTCAATGAAAGTTATCTTTAGCACTGAAGGGGCATTTGGAATTTTGGTTATGTAGTTCACAGTAGCCCAAGAATTCTGCTCCTCTATCGATGTCTTGAGCTCGCCGATAGATTGGGTTGTGTTATAAGTTTGTCCAGTCGTTTAATGAAGACAGATCTCTTTACCCTCAGTGCTGGAAAAGACAGAACTTGGAAACCACGTCCGTTGATAGTTGTAGCATTAGTAGTTGTAAGTTTTTCAGCTTCAAAATTGTCATTACGACGATTATGAACGGAGCCTTGAGCGAAAGAATCGCATTAAATTTGACCTGCAAGCTACTCCTCACAGTAGCTGCAAGTGGTAATTTGGATGAGTCATTTACTATTCCATTACTAGGCTTAATCTTCACATGATTTGAATAATACATCGTGGAAGAGCACAGATGACAATTACAGAAGGTAAAAGTTCCCTTCCTCAGCGTGGATCGAAGGAACACTGGAGGTGCTGCAGTGCAAATTGAAGAGCTCTTGGGAGCGAATAGAAGTCAGTACGACAGCTTAGTCCAGAATGAAAATTAGGGTAGAGTAGCAGTAAGGACTCTGCAGTAGCGTCCGGTATAGGAACAGACCCTCAGACCACTGGCTCAGGAATTCGTAATAACACGACTGTAAACAAATCACGGAACCGGTGGGGATTGAACCCATGGCAGGTGATTCCTAAAACTCACAGGCCAGTTCGTCAACCACTCGGCCAGCTGGCTCTAATAAGATTCATGCAACTAGGTATATTTCTATACACCATAGGGAGGTTAGCAGGGCCTCACTGTGACCACAAATGCATTTTTTTAAGATGAATCCCACAAGGGATAATTGACAAGCAAAGAGTTGTTATCCTACCTCAATTTATTTCTAAGACTTTCTGCGTAAGGTATATCACCACCTGCTAGGATGCGACCTACAACGGTCACGTAACGCCCAAGTACCTATTTACCGCTAGGTGAACAGGGACAATAGGTGAAAGGCGTCCACTCGACCCCCACCAACAGCCAGTGGCAAATCTAACCTTCGTCCTTTACTCAATCACCTCCACTAGCTCCAGACTGAACCCGGTGAAAATTTCACTACAGTACTCACACCATCCTCCCATTAACCGGCACACACCACTGGGCATGGACTGCCCATTTTCTCATCCCCTACTTGCCCATTATCACATTACTCGAATATTTCCGATGATTATTACCTGGTCGTTTCCCATATTAATATCCATTAGGAGTGATTACCAATATAGGAATTTATAAACTTATAAAATAAATTAATTTCTTATAAGCCGTACAAAGATTACAATAGATTCATATAATTTGATACAAAAGTACGCACAAAAGAAAGCCACTACTTATGCAATGCATTTCGGGCAAAATTATTTAATTATTACGGTTTTATACTACTTAAATCTAAACCAAGCATATTAGCTGTTGTTGATTCCCACACACAGATAATATAGGTGAGAGATTACACAATATACTATTATCGTTTGGTGAGGAAGTGATATATTTCTGTAAGTAAATACAAATATGTACATATGAACTAGAGAACACTGGAGTAGGCCTGCAGGCTCATGTAAGGCAGATCTTTCACTCAATCATTCTCAAAGTATTTCCTATACTAATGTTACCTGTCAATTTGTTCCACTCATCTAGATAACTTGTAACAAAGTATTTAAATAAAGTAGTCACATAAAGGTCCTGGGTCTGATCCTTGGGCAAGGTGAAACATATGATCAAGGCTCCTTACACTCACTGGTTATTTTCACTTAGCGGTAAATAGGTACCTGGATGTTAGTCGAGCGCTGTTGGCTGCATCTCGAGAGGTGGTATAATTTAGTTCAGCCAGGCTTCAAAAACAAGCTTAGGTAGGATAACAGCTCTGATTCTAAAAAGATGAAGTATAAAAAAAAAGGGCCAAACCAGTGCCTTTATATATCCTAAATCTAAATTTGTTTAAACTGAATCCATTGTTGTCAGGTCTGTCTTGGTTAGATATTTTCAGCACCTCATTTATATTTCCTTTATGTATGACTCTTTTCCATAAGTACACGTCACTCATAAGCCCCACCTTCATTCTACGCCTTTTAAGATAGTGTAAGCTCATTACTGTTAATCTATCTGATACACGGGATTAACTTGATCATCCTTCTTTGTATGGTCTCCAGCGTATGTGTGTCCATGCAGTAATATTGAGAATAGTTGTGCTTCAAATTCGAAACGAGGCCTTACCAATGATAGCTAGAACTGAAGTATAATCTTGACACTCCCGTCATTTATACTCTTCGATTATTCGATATGTTGCCAAGCGCTTTACTAACTTCACTGAGGAAAACTTAAACATGCTGCCTTGGCTTCACAAATCTGTTAACCTGAACTCAAGAGTCTTTTCCCCTCCTATATAGTTAAGTTTATATTATCTATTTTAGATGAAAAATAGTTATTTTTCCCAAGGATTATTAACTGACATTTGTCCATGTTGAAATGCATCTACCATTTTTCTGCCCATGTCGTTAACCTATCCACCTCAACCACTGAAGTACGCTCAGAGTATATACACCGAGAGGTGCATAACCTCTCAGAGTACATACACAAAAAGTGTGCTTTAAGTTTTAAGATGGAAGTTAAAGAATTACTGATGCTAGTGCACAGACGCATTGCAACTTAAATTATTCACGTGTAATCGATAGGTTTTAAACATGAAAAACTAACTAATGGAGATTCACACCAAAGGAAAACATGGCTACACTTATTCCCCTTCTGTCCTTATTCCTATATCTGGGAAGACAGGGCGACTGCGGGAGGAGAGATAAGAACCATTACAACCACCATGAGGAACGTGAAGTGCGACCATGGACCACTTTCATGTCTCATGATAAGTCAGGAATTCTTCCCTTCCCAGATCACAGAGTGGATAGCCCTGTGTCTCTATACTCCTTTTGGAGGCAAGCTGGGTCACAAAGACTCCAACATCCTAATTCTGCAGTTGTTGTTGAATATAATGTTGCTGCTACGGCCGCCTCTGGCGTTGCTGTCGTCGCTGTCTTTGTTATTGTCGTATCTGTTGTTGCTGTTACTGTTGTATCTGTTGTTCTTACTGATGTCAATGTTGCTGTTGTTACTGTATTTGTTGTTGTGTTACTGTTGCATCAGCTGTTATTACTGTTGTTAATGTTGAGGCAGTTACTGCTACCTCTGTTATAACTCCTTCTGGTGCTGTTATTGCTGTTTCTGATATTACTGTTGTCTCTTGTGTCTTTCTTATCTCACTAATCTTCCGACTCCACAGTTCAGTGGTGAAAAAAAAAAACTTTAAGGAGGATGCTAAACATTACATTTTACTTGTCTAATTGAGCTTAAATCTTATCGACTACTTAAAATGTCATTAAGGCTGCATGTCACCAGTTTACCATCAGTTAAGACTAGCTTAATCCCTCAAACACAGATTAAAGTAAATTCTCATCGTATATACACTGAGGGATACACACCTTTCGGCGCATATATCCTTGACATTTTAGAAATGTTTGAAGGTATAAAGCGGCGAACAAATGCATAAAACTAAATTACACAAAGCACATACAAAAACAAAATAATAGCAAGAACATTACAAAAGCAGGATTATTATTATTATTATTATTATTATTATTATTATTATTATTATTATTATTATTATTACGAGAAAGTGGTAGCCCGTAGGTTATAAAGCGCCTGGGAAATAAGAGGTAATCAAGCTTTATGAAATCTGAGTTAAACTGATCCCAAAATAAATGAGGCTAAAGAGAAGAAAAGGGAGCAACAAGCCCCGTGTGCCAGACATTTAGAAGGTAAGGACACAAGATACAGAATAACCGAGGTAGGGTGACCCGAAAAAGAAGAAACACTTTCACCATCACTGGCTTGCCACAAGCGCGCCAATAACAGTTCAAAACTGCAAATATCCCCATCCCTCCTCCAGAGTGCAGGTATTATACTTCCCACCTTAAGGATCAAAGTCCAATTAACCAGTTTTCCTGAATCCCTTTTTAAATATTGCCGTGCGAGCACTAACAGCACATCAAGTCAAAAAACCACTTGCCTCCACTCACTTCTATCTAACATGCTTACACAAGCTTGCTGAACGTCAAAGCCCCTAGCATACAAAACCTTATTTACCCCCTGCCCCCACCATTCTCAGGACGACCGACCCCTAACCTGCCTTTCCTCAACTACAGATTTATACGCCCTCCAAGTCACTATTTTGTTTCATCCTCTCTAAATGTCCAAACCACATCAACCCCTCTTCAGACCTCTGGACAATATTTCTTTTTTGTAACTCCGCATGTCTTTGTAATTTCCCAGCTACTTTTATTTTCTGCATAATATTCACACCACATTTTATCCTCAGACACGACATCTCCACGTCTCCCAGCCGCCTCCTTGCTGCAACATTCACAACTCATGCTTCACACCCACTTAAGAGCGTTGATACCACTATACTGTACTTTCATACATTCTCCATTTTGCCTCCACGGATAACGTTCCTCGTCTCCACAGATGTTTCAGTGCACCACTCACCTTTTTCCCTTCGTCAATTCTATGGTTCACATCGTCCTTCATAGACCCACCCATCTGCCGACAAGTCCGCTCCCATACAAACATAAGAACATAAGAAAGAAGGAACACTGCAACAGGCCTACTGACCCACGCGAAGCAGGTCCAAACGATTCAGAACCAAACGATCACCAAACTAACTCAAGAAATGCAGGAACTAAAAGCTAGCAATGCAGATTACCTCAACAAGATCACTGCTCTTGAACATAAACTAGACACTCTGGAACAACAAAGCAACACCCACACCCAGTCCCTAGACACCATCAACACTCTAAAAGACCAAGTCACCCTACTTACTACCAACATTATAGAGGAAAGATAAGAGTGGACCATCAACTTGCCAATATCATAACCAACTTCCAAGACCATAATGACCAACAACAGCTATCTGACGCTGTTGTAGTTAACAGCAAACATCTCCCAGCCACAGTCACCCAAGAGACCTGCACGGAGACCACCCTACAGCTTATCAAGGACCACCTTCGCCTTAACATACGTAGTGATGACCTAAAGGATTGCAAACTGATGGGCTACCAAGCGGGTAAAAAAAACAGTGCTGTTAAAATTCCAAACTAGCCTACAAAGAAACAACCTACTAAAAACATCTATTTCTATGAAATCTGATGTTTACGTCAATGAGTGCCTTACCAAATTAAAACAAAACCTTTATCGGCTAAGGAAATTACGCTATGCCCCAAAAATCCACCAGTGCTTTGTGAGGGATGGAAAACTCGCAGTTAGGAAACAGCCCACTGGGAAGAGATACTTCATCTCTACAGAACATGACCTTAAAACATTCCTAAGTGAGGCTGGACTAACAGAATCAGAGTCAAGTGCAGATAATACCCACAGTCCACCCTAAAATTCTAATACCATAACTACTTTTGATTGTCATTGTTGTATTCAACGACCATTCTACCTCATAGTCTTAATTGTGTTTAACATCTACAGAATCTATCTCCTTTTTTACAACTTACCACATCACTGTTCTATCTTATTTTATTATAAACTAACCATAACTTGTCCTCAATAATTCTACCTCACTTTAAGAAGTACTCTATTGCCCAATTTTATTCTAAAATCCCTATTATTGCCCAATTTTGCTTTAAACTATATTGACCAAACTTATTGTAAACTTCTTTTGTTGACCATGTTTATTCTATACTTTTTTAAACTAGTATTTTCAACTACAACTTTTATATTATCCTGTCTACCATCTTATTAGCATATTATAACCAAGTCATTGCCATTTTTATTTCTATCGTTTTTTTTTATTCTTTTGCTACCTTAACTTGTGTATTTTTCCTGTCAATTTAAATCTAGTTATATTCTAATTCTTGTAAACAACTTATATAAGACCTTAGTGCAATTACAATTGAGAGTCTTGTGCCTTTTTTATATTATTAGATTAAACTCAGTTGTACTATAGCTCATTCTAGCTCAATACATAGTCAATACCAAATTCACTATATTAGACCATAGTGCAATTACTAGTGAGAGTCTGGTGCTATTTTTAATTTGTATTTTTATATTATTAGATTAAATCTAGTTGTACTATAGCTCATTCTAGCTCAAAACATAGACTCCACGTAAGTCATTATATTAGACCTTAGTGCAATTCAAGTGAGAGTCTTGTTCTACTTTTAATTTGTATTTTTATATACTAGTTTATACCTAGTCGTACTTTAGTTCATTCCAGCACAACACATAGACAACATCAACTTTATTATGTGTAGTAGTGACTATACTCTATATGACCAAAATACTCTACTTGTCCAAACTTCCCACCACTACAGATATCAGTACTAGAACTCAACACACAACTCAGGATATAAATAACCATAATTTAAACCTAGAAGATGATTGATCACGTAGACCCTGATCTAAACCTCCATAATCTGACACCCAATCAAAACCTATTGGAAAGTAACTGCCTTTATTACACAGCATCACAAGCCAGCACTATCCTAAACAATGCTAAAAGTCTATCAGTACTTAACTACAACATCAGGTCCTTAAGCAAACACTATGATGACCTCCTGGAACTCCTTGAATCACTAAAGACACCCTTCTCCTGCATTATTCTTACTGAGACCTGGCTTAAGCAGGACACAATAGATATCTACCCTCTACCAGGATACACAGCAATTCACAACTGCAGACCAAACCAAGTTGGGGGTGGTACTGCAATCTATTACTCTAACCAATTATCTTGTATTAGCACCACTTGCTTTAGTGATGAATATGGGGAATACATTTTTGCTAATTTTACTGTAAAAAGCCTTAAGACACCTATAACAATCGGTGCCATTTACCGGATACCCCACACAAACATCCCAAATTTCAGTGAGAAATTAAAGTCACTAATAACAAACAGACAAATGAATAAGCACCACCTTCTCTTAGCTGGAGACTTCAACATCAACCTTGGCATACTAGATGATCAACCAGTAACTGATTTCATCAACAATATGAACAACACACTTCTCATACCAACAATAACTAAACCAACCAGGCTCACTGAGACAAGTGCAACCATAATAGACCACATATAAACCAATATACTAGCCCACCTTAAATCAGGGATAATCACAGATAGCACTACAGACCACTACCCTACCTTCCTCCTGACAAACATTAGTAAACCACCACTTGAATACAACAAAGTCTCATTTAGACTCCATGATGAGGCCTCAATAAGGAAGTTCACAGCTGACCTAGAGACTGTTGACTGGCCTACAGAATTCTCCAAGGCCAATACCATTGTACTGATGACTGGACAGACATTTTTCTTAACAAATTACTTAGACTATACAACAAACATTGTCCTATAAAAACGAAACAGATCACAAAGAAACGGCTTGGTTGCACCATTCTGAAATCCGTTGACAAGAAACACCAATATGAAAAGCAATATAGACAGGGCTTAATACACAAAGATATTCTTAAACACTATTCATCAGTTCTCACCAAAGTAATAAAGAAAGCCAAACAACTATACTATTCCAGTAGATTCACAGACACTAGAGGAGATATAAAAAAGACTGGAAAACACTCTCTCAGATTCTAGGGACCCACAAACTGAAAAAAAACAAGAATATTGTCCTAACTAAACCTAATGAAACACCACTACATCCCACTGACACAGCTAACAAGATAAACGACTTCTTCTCAACCATAGGATCTAATCTCGCCAATAAAATCCCACATACCAATGCCCATGCCGGGGACTACCTAGATGGGAATTTCCCAAATTCCTTCTATCTTGCACCAACTGAGCCCACGGAAGTCACCGAGATTATAAAGTCACTTAAAAATAACTCAGGGAATCTGTCTCATGTCCCACCATTACTGTACAAGCGAGCGACCCATGTCCTTTTGTATGCTATTTCATTACTTTTTAACAAGTCACTAGAAACTAGCACCTTCCCGAAACTACTCAAGATGGCAAGGGTTACACAAATACATAAAGGTGGTGATCCTACAGACTTAAACAACTATAGGCCAATATCAAACTTACCATTGCTATCCAAAATCTTTGAGAAACTCGTGCACAGGAGACTATATTCATTTATAACGGCACAAAACATACTCAACCCCTGCCAATTTGGATTCAGGAAAAATAAAAGCACTAATGATGCAATCATAAAAATGCTAGATCTGCTTTACACAGCATTGGAAAATAAGGAATATCCACTAGGAATTTTTATTAACCTAAGAAAAGCTTTTGACACAGTAGACCACGACATCCTACTCCACAAACTTGACCATTACGGTATAAGAGGCAATGCGCTTGCTTATTTCAAATCTTACCTTACTGATAGGTATCAGTATGTCACCATTAAAGACACAGCATCAACAACACGGCCACTTGATACTGGAGTTCCACAGGGAAGTGTCCTTGGTCCCCTGCTCTTCCTCATATACATCAATGATCTTCCAAACGTATCCCAACACCTGAAACCCATTCTCTTTGCTGACAACACGACTTATGTCATCTCTCACCCTAATCTTGCCACCCTCAACACCATTGGTAACGAGGAGCTGATCAAAATATCGACTTGGATGACAGCCAATAAACTTATGCTTAACACTGACAAAACCTACTATATTATGTTTGGTAGCAGAGCAGGAGATGCACAAATTAACATTAAGATCGACAACACTCTAATTACCAGACATAATGAGGGCAAATTCCTAGGCCTATACCTTGACAACAACCTGAATTTCAGCACCCATATCCAACACATAACCAAAAAAGTATCCCAAACGGTTGGGATCCTCTCCAAGATACGATACCACGTGCCGCAAAATGCCCTTCTCACACTATACCACTCACTTATTTATCCATACCTCACCTATGCTATTTGTGCTTGGGGATCAACTGCAGCAACACACCTAAAGCCAATAATAACCCAACAAAAAGCTGCAGTAAGAATAATCACCAAATCCCATCCCTGGCAACACATCCCCCCACTCTTCATAGATCTAAACTTACTCCCTGTTCAGTACATCCACACTTACTACTGTGCAATCTACATCTACAGGACCTTAAACTCCAATATCAACCTTGACCTAAAACGCTTTCTTGATAGTTGTGACAGAACCCACAGGCATAACACCAGACACAAACATCTTTACGACATTCCCCGTGTCCGACTAAACCTTTACAAAAATTCAATGTATGTCGAAGGGCCTAAAATCTGGAACACTCTATCTGAGAACTCTAGAACTGCAGACACATTCATCACCTTCAAAACTACCATTAGAAAACATCTTATCTCCCTGATACACCCCGTCAACTAACTACACGAATACCACCTGGTGGTTCACACTTACACTCACTCACCCATTTGACCATAAACAGAAATATTAATCTCAATCTTAAAATAATGAATCCTGTGATACTCCAATACTGAAACTATGTACTGTGCCAAAACAAAAGCATTCACATTGCTAAACTCACAAACTAGTATTTAGTCACTAAGCCATAATACCAACTTACCTCATAATTTGTAATATTTTAAAATTAAGAATTAAACTAAGTCTGCCCGAAATGCCTAGCCATGCTAGGTGTTCTAGTGGTACACTCTGTAATCATTATTTTACTACATGTAAACCACACAATAACCAAATTCTGTAAACTCAGCATTGTAATCTTTATAGAGAATAAACTTTGAATTTGAATTTGAATTTGAATCCCCCGACCTAGAACAATGATCACCTAGTCAGGACACTTCCACTTAAGGAAGAAGCACGGCACCAGATCTGGCAGCACAAGCTAGTCACGTCCAACTCACACCTACCCACACCCACTCATATATTTATCCAACTTATTTTTAAAACTACACAAGGTCTTATCTTCTATGACGGTACTCGGGAGTTTGTTCCATTCATCCACAACTCTATTACCAAACCAGTGCTTTCCTATGTCCTTCCTGAATCTGAACTTTTCCAACTTGAAACCATTGCTGCGAGTCCTGTCTTGGCTGGATATTTTCAGCACGCTATTTACATCCCCTTTATTTATTCCTGTTTTCCATTTATACACCTCAATCGTATCCCCCTAATTATACGCCTTTCTAGAGAGTGCAGATTCAGGGTCCTCATAGGGAAGATTTCTGATACATTGGAACAACTTTGTCATCCTCCTCTATACGTTTTCCAGTGCATTTATATCCATTCTGTAATATGGTGACCAGAACTGTGCAGCATAATCTAAATGAGGCCTAACCAAGGATATATAGAGTTGAAGAATAACCTGAGGACTTTTATTATTTATACTTGATAAATTAGACATGTGCAACTCTTGGGTATCTTTATTGAGGAAACGTTTCGCCACACAGTTCTCTGAACCATCCATCTACAATCCTGTCAGACACTGCAACTTCTTGGGATCTTAATACTTGGGAATTCTTCGCTTGCCTAACCCTTGGGCACGACCTACTTCCACATTGAACAAATGTGACACCACCTACGACTGCTGCACCTCTCCTGCCTACGGTTTATAAGCTCCTTCTCCGCATATGTGCCGTATTCTATTCAAGATTGATGGACTGACCACATCGACTCAAGGTTGAGGGACTGATTACCTCATTCTCCTCCTGTTCTTCAAGATTCTCCTTTGTATGGACTGATGAAGCCACTGTGTGGCGAAACGTTTCCTCAATAAAGATACCCAGGAGTTGATAAATTAGACACATGTGTAACTCCTGGGGGTCTTTATTGAGGAAACGTTTCGCCACACAGTGGCTTCATCAGTCCATACAAAGGAGAAACGTGAAGAGCAGGAGGAGAATGAGGTAATCAGTCCCTCAACCTTGAGTCGATGTGGTCAGTCCATCAATGTTGAGTAGAATACAGCATATGAGCAGAGAAGTGGCTTATATACCATAGGGAGGAGAGGTGCAGCAGTCGTAGGTGGTGTCACATTTGTCCAATGTGGAAGTAGGTCGTGCCCAAGGGTTAGGCAAGCGAAGAATTCCCAAGTAATAAGATCCCAAGAAGTTACAGTGTCTGACAGGATTGTAGATGAATGGTTCAGAGAACCGACATGTTAATAAATTAGACACATGTGTAACTCCTGGGGGTCTTTATTACTTCCACATTGGACAAATGTGACACCACCTACGACTGCTGCACCTCTCCTCCCTATGGTATATAAGCCACTTCTCTGCTCATATGCTGTATTCTACTTAAGATTGATGGACTGACCACATCGACTCAAGGTTGAGGGACTGATTACCTCATTCTCCTCCTGCTCTTCACGTTTCTCCTTTGTATGGACTGATGAAGCCACTGTGTGGCGAAACGTTTCCTCAATAAAGACCCCCAGGAGTTACACATGTGTCTAATTTATCAACATGTCGGTTCTCTGAACCATTCATCTACAATACTCAAGAGGTGCACATGTGTCTAATTTATCAACGTGTCGGTTCTCTTAACCATCCATCTACATTATTTATACTTCTTGATATGAAGCCAAGAATTCTGTTAGCTTTATTGCGAACACGCATGCACTGTTGTCTTGGTTTCAGATTACTGCTAACCAGAACTCCTAAATCCTTTTTGCAATCAGTAGTATTAAGATCTGCACTATTCAGTTTATAAGTGGCACGGTTATTGTCCTGTCCAACATTTAGAACTTTTCATTTGTCTATATTAAACTGCATCTGCCACTTCTCCGACCACTGCATCAGTCTATTCAAATCATCCTGGAGTGCACTAATGTCCTCAATAGAATGAATTGGACGGCCTATTTTGGTGTCATCAGCAAATCTGCTTATGTCGCTATTTATTCCCTCATCCATATCGTTTATGTAAATTGTGAACAACAAGGGGCCCAACACTGACCCCTGTGGAACACCGCTTGTGACGTGCCCCCATTCTGATTTCTCCCCATTTATGCAAACTCTCTGCTGCCTATTTGTCAACCACGCCTCTACCCAGGAAAAAATTTCTCCTCCTATTCCGTGTGCCTTAAATTTCCTCAAAAGTCTCTGATGTGGAACTCTATCGAAAGCCTTACTGAAGTCCACGTACACAATATCATATTCATTACCATAATTTACCTCATCAAACACCTTACTGAAAAAAGTTAGTAAATTCGTAAGACAGGAACGCCCCTTAGTAAAACCGTGTTGAGATTCATTTATCAATTTATGCCTATCAAGATGGCTACGAATTGCCTCGGCAATTATTGATTCCATAAATTTTCCCACTATGAAGCCAAGGACCTGTCACCTGTCTTGTAAATAGGTATTACATTCGCCATTTTTCACTTATCAGGCACTATGCCAGTTTGTAGTGATATGTTAAAAAAGATTAGCCAAAGGTTTGCAAAGTTCCTTTTTACATTCTTATAAACCCCTTGCAAACAATTCATCAGGGCCTGGGGATTTGTTAGGTTTGAATTTCTCTATTTGTCTGAGGACCATGTCACTAGTTACTGCAATCGTACATAGTTTATTATCGTCCTGTTCTACATAATTTATTATTTCTGGAATTTCGCTAGTATCTTCCTGAGTAAAAACTGAGAGGAAGTAAGAACTGAAAATTTCACACATATCCTTATCACTGTCAGTGATCTGACCAGAGTTACTCTTAAGTGGGCCTATCTTGTCTCTAATCTTACTTCTGTATACCCGAAAGAACCCTTTTGGGTTAGTCTTCGAATCCCTTGCGACCTTAGCTTCATAATCCCTTTTTGCTTTTCTTATTCCCCTTTTTTTTTATTTCTCTCTTTAATGAATATACTGATTTCTTAACTGCCCATCCCCTCTTTTGGTACGTCTAAAATTGCCTCTCTTTTGACCAATGAGATGTTTTAATCTATGTTTCATCCATTTGGGGTAATTTTTGTTAGATCTAATTTCCCTACTCGGAACAAATTTGACTGGACAGCTAGAACTATGCTCTGAAAAACATCATATTGGCAACCAACACGGACTACCTGACCCATAGTCAGATAATCCCAATTTAGCCCACCCAGGTAATTTTTCAGTCCCATGAAATCAGCCAAGCGAAAGTCTGGAACAGAGACTTGATTGCAGTTTACTGGGTCATTCCATAATATATTGACACTAAGTAATTTGTAATCACTTTCACCAAGCTCATCATTAACCTCAAGATTATTAATTAGTGAATCTTTGTTGGCAAGAACCAAGTCAAGCAGATTTTTTCCTCTATTTGGTTCTGTCACAAACTGTTTTAAAAAGCAATCCTGAACTGTATCAACAAAGTCAATAGGCTCACGATTTCCTGTCAAATTGTTCCAATCAGTTTGTCTAAAGTTTAAATCCCCCATTAACACAACGTTTTCATATCTAGACACTTTATGAATTTCGTCCCATAACAGCTTACTGAACTCCCCTATCAAGGTTTGGGGGCCTATATATTACACCCAAAATTAATTTTTCATACCCCTCTAGAAACTGTGTCTGATGTTTCTAATCTTATATCATGTCTAACACAACAATTTAAATTATCTCTGACATACATCGCCACTCCACCACCCTTCCTGTTGACTATCAGTGTGGAATAGTTTATAACCCTTTATGTTGCATTGAGAAGGCATTTCTCTATCCTTGAAGTCGAACCAGGTTTTAGTTATAGCAATAATATCTATATTACCTGCACTTGCGAGTAATCTTAGCTCATCTATCTTATTTCTTAGACTCCTACTATTTGTATAGTAAACTTTAAGGGAGCTAAGCACTCTTTGCCCTCTACTATCTCTCTTTGTTTGCTGATCAGTTGCTTTGCCTTTATTAGGAACTTTATTTTGAATATTGTCTTTTAAACATATCCCTGAGGTATCCTGGTAATATCTGCTGTTTCCAACAATAATACTGCAGCCTGACTGTTTCCCACAAACACCCATACCTCTATAATCTATCAATTTAAAGTCCTAGACAAGTCATCAATTACCCCCTCAATCGAATTGGCTAATGCAACCACTCTAACCCCAGAGAGATGAACCCCATCCCTTGCATACATATAATGTTTGCCATAGAATTTGTCCCAGTTATCAATGAATGGGATTGGAAATTCCTTGCAGTACCTGTCTAGCCAGCAATTCATACCAATTGCCCTAGACATCCATTCATTGCCCACTCCCCTTGTAGGAAAGATGCTACATATGATAGGGATCCCTCCCTTAGACGTGACTACTTCTATGGCTGACCTGTACTTATCCAGTAGCTCCTCTCTCCTGCCCTTCCCAATGTCATTTCCACCAGCACTAAGACAGATAATGGGCTTGTTCCCATTACCTGACATATTATTATCCAACCTGCTGACTATATCACCAACACCAGCTCCAGGGAGGCACACCCTTTGTCTAAGTTTTCTATCTCTGTTACAAAAAGCACGGTCCATATATCTTACCTGAGAGTCTCCCACAATCAGAATATTCTTACCTTGATTAGCAGGGGAGTCAGAGGTACCTTTAACTTCACTAACCACTGAAGTACACTCGTCTTGCAGAACAGAGAATCGATTTCCTACCTTCACATCTTCTTTATTAACCCTCATCTTCCTTCTTCCTGAACTGTGAACCACTTGCCACTTAAAGAGGCTACCACTCTCACTGGTGGTAAGCATTTCCTCCTTACCAGCACCAACTATCTCACACTCACTCCCAAACACATCTAGGCGAAGCTTCAGCCTCCTATTTTCCTCCTGAAGTAGAACCTTCTTTAACACTTTAATCTGAGATTCTAAAACACTACAACAAGCCATGGTGCTTGGTAACACCCCACGCTAATACCCAGACAGCTCAGGACAAGTATGACCACACGTGACCACTATACTATATATATACAAATATATATATATATATATATATATATATATATATATATATATATATATATATATATATATATATATATATATATATATATATATATATATATATATATATAATGTCGTGCCGAATAGGTAAAACTTGCGATGTTGGCTTAAATAGCAACGTTCTTCTTGCCGAACAAGGCAAGCGAAAATTTGTGCATGAATAATTTCGCAAAAAATCATTCTGAACCTAATGAAAAATATATATTTCTGTGTGTTGTTTATTATTACATTATTGTAAACTTATCTAAAATATATTTAGTTAAATTAGGCTAAGTTAAATTGAGCTTGTTAGGTAAGTTTTCTAAGGTTCTTTTGGTAAAAATCATAAACTTCTACATTAACATAAATGAAAAAATATATCTTCAAACGTATAAAAGAAAATTTAAAAAGGACTTAATTTTAAATGAGTTCTTTAACCAGTTTTATCTATTCGGCACGACATTATATATATATATATATATATATATATATATATATATATATATATATATATATATATATATATATATATATATATATATATATATATACATGCATACATGCATACATACATACACACATACACACATACACACATACACACATACACATACACATACACATACACATACACATACACATACACACACACACACACACACACACACACACATACACACCCCCTTGTCATACGAGCATAGTCTTTGCCACGAAACTACAAAGTAGCGTCCAGGACTTTTACTATCAGGATTTTTCATCCTTACTATCATTTGGAAGTGCCTACTCGTCAAGTCAGTTGCTGCTAAAGACTTATGAATTCTAGTTTGAGGAGCACATGCGAAGAACAGCCACCATAAGTCTTGATGAATCATTTGAGACTCGAAAAGATGGGCCTGATTGACGAGACTTGTTTATATATAAAACAATAAGTGAATCTACCTGTCAGCTAAAAAACGGCGAATTCCCCAGACAGGCCACATTTATTCCCGGGCTGGCCAGAGTTGGAGGTAATTCTCATCATTAGTCGAGAATTTACGTGTCTTATATTGCCCGGGAGAAGACATTCACGAGCGCCGTAATATGAAGCTGCCCGCACGTGTTTTTGTTTACGGTTAATCATCTGATATTAGCAGGTCCCAGCTGAGGAGGTGCAGCTGATGCTGATGCGAGGCTGAGGTAGAGAGAGAGAAGCGAGCCTCACGGGGCTGTGCGGATAGCCAGTGCTGCATGTGTTCGGCTTTTGAGTTGTGCTTTAGTGGGTATAACATGTGTTGGATATCTGTGATTGTGGCATTTTCTGTTGTCTGTTTGTATTTTGGTTACATGTAGAATGTTCCGGGAATGATCGCCCCCGCGGCCGGGAGTCCCTGCTATTATTATATGTATTAAATTTAAGGAAAAGCCCTGAATCCACTGAGATAGTGTCTGGGGGAATGGGTGATAATCTGATTTCATCTATGGAAGGGAAGAACAACCCTACATGTTGACAGCCTGATTAGTCAGGCTGTTTTTGCTGTAAGCACCACAGCCCGGGTGATCAAGAACCTCCCTCAGCAACATGGTACTTTATTTTCAATTTGATGGGGCATTGCCCACACAAAAAAAGTTGACCCTGTCAGCTTATCGAATTATCTCTTAATGTACTTACCGCACATTTGCTTTTCATTCTGGTATTTTGTACTCGCTTCCAATTCTCACAAAGAATCATTTTAATGTACAGATTTAAAATTAGTATTTTCAGCATCTTCATGTATAAGAAAATGTATCTTATACCTGCGCTCCGTTGAGCACAATTTGAAGGGTTTTATATGTTCCCGGTAACTTAATGTGTTTGAATTTATACGATTATTATTATTATTATAACCAAAAAGAAGCGCTAAGCCACAAGGGCTACACAGCTGAATTTATACGAACTATGGTATTTCTTTGTACATTCTCCAGATCTGTAATTTCGCCAACCTTAAATGGAGCTGTCAGAATACAAGTGGCTTGAAAACTATAATCATTGGCTTGACATCTGTTGAGTTAAAGTGTCTTGTAATAATAACACTAGTGTAACCCTTGAAAGGAGCACTTCTCGATACTGTTATCCCTGCGCTTTCAATTCCTTTACATTTTTTCCACAGTGTAGTATGAAAAAAAATTTCTATTCGTACAGTTTATTGTTTTATGTAACCCACTCCATGATTTTGTTTAAAACAAATTCTAGTATCTGTGAAGGATGTTACAGTGCAATGACTCATATATTTGACTGTCAGATATTAAAGGGAGTAACATACATGCCTAAAGGATTAGAGCTTTTCACTGTGTATTTATCTGATTTTACCTCGTAGACTTGTTTTTTTTTTTTAACTTCAACTGTTTGGAAATTCAAAATCTTTTCAGTGGGTATACACTTCAGTATGTGTTGTTGTGTCGTTGTATTGCGGTAGGTGTGTTCTGCAGTGAGGTTCTCATGTGATAAATTAGCAATTTATAACAATTCTTACGGTATTTCAGGTAGCAGGTTGGTAGTCGAAATGGAAACCTGGTAATTTTCTATCTTTTTTTTTTTTTTTTGCTCTTTTAACACGAGTACTAATCATTTCTTTCTGACCCAAGAGTACGTAAGATGACAGCTAAAACTTGCACACTTCTACTTGCATTCAGTATATACAACTTTTCTTTCCAATGTATTTCTTAATGTTCTTAATCATGTAATATTTCCTTTCCAACCAGGAGGCCTCGTCTAAGACCGGACCGTGAGGAAGATAATACCCAGAACCACTAACAGATACAGATTTACTTACAATGCGTGAGATATACATATGACCGAGGTATACATAGAATAAGTCAGGATATACATAAAGTGAAAATATACTCACAATAAGAAAGGTATACTTTGTAAAAAAGAGTGAGGTATACATATGAGTGAGGTATACATACAATAAGTGAGGGTATCTGTGCAATGAGTGACGCCATGAATGCAAGTAGTGAAGAATATATGTAATTTTTCTGCATAATACGAGAAAAGGTGCAACAGGAAAGCCTTCTCACTGGTGTGTCAACTATGTAAACTAAAATACACTAAATATATATTACCCTATATTAATGTAATCAAGTTCTGTCGAGCACTTTAACTACTGGGAACGCTTGGAAGCACTTGACTTGTACTCGTTGGAACGCAGGAGGGAGAGATATATCATAATCTACACTTGGAAAATCGTGGAAGGAATGGTCCCAAATCTGCACACAGAAATCACTCCCTACGAAAGTAAAAGACTGGGCAGGCGATGCAAAATGCCCCCAATTAAAAGTAGGGGCGCCACTGGTACACTAAGAGAAAACACCATAAGTGTCCGGGGCCCAAGACTGTTCAACAGCCTTCCATCAAGCATTAGGGGAATTACCAATAAACCCCTGGCTGCCTTCAAGAGAGAGCTGGACAGATACCTAAAGTCAGTGCCGGATCAGCCGGGCTGTGGCTCATACGTTGGACTGCGTGCGGCCAGCAGTAACAGCCTGGTTGATCATGCCCTGATCCACCGGGAGGCCTGGTCATGGACCGGGCCGCGGGGGCGTTGATCCCCGGAATAACCTCCAGGTAACCAGGTATGTCTGTCAGTATTTCGCATTGGCAATACCCAAAAGTAGAGTCAGTTAAATGTACGAAATGCTTCAGGGAAAAAATATTAATTATATCAGTAACATATATTAAGAGCTATTAAATTTGCTTAAACCTTGAAACATAAAAGAAAAAACTTAAAAAAGAATTTATATATATATATACTAGGAGCTAGGGCTAGGAGTACGCAGATCCTCCCAGATTGCTCTACCAGCTTTCCTATCCTCTTCCATTGCATCAAACGAGTTGATAAGACAAATTCTTCCTGACACCCTCAGTGACTCAGCAGGAATAGAAGACCCTAGCTATGTCAGTGCCATCACCGAATGGGAGACTCTTGCTGCTCCAGCACCAAACCCTAGTGCAGCACTGGCTCACAAACAGTCAAGCTGGGATAGCCCAATTGCTGAAAAGGTGCTTGCCAACATGCTCAGGGCTGCAACATCAGATAGGGAGATTGCCCGTCTCCAGGCTGTGAGTGCACCTCACTCCGGGGACTTCCTCCAAACAGTTCCCATATCGGCAATGGGAACGCGACTCGACCCTAAGACCCTCCGTATTGCAGTGGCTCAGCGCCTTGCTGCCCCAATTCACACAGAATATATGTGTATTTGCGGCGAAGTGCAAGCAGACCAATACGGTCTACATGGTCTTAACTGTTCCAAAACCAAGGGCTGGCATGCAAGACACAATGAGGTCAACGACATCATTAAGAGAACCCTTGCTACAGCTGGATGCCCTGCCGAGAGGGAGCCACGATCACTTGCAGCAAACAATACCCACAACCCAGCAAACCGCCCAGACGGGATCACCATCTATCCTTGGAAGAATGGCAAGCTCTTAGCATGGGACTATACCTGTGTGTCCACACTGGCTGACACCTATATCCATCACAGTGTGGGGCGACAGGGAGGAGCTGCTGACCACAGGGAGGAGTACAAGATCAGCAAGTACAGGGACATTAGCCAACAGTATCAATTTGTCCCAGTGGGATCAGAGACCTTGGGATCATGGGGAAAAAATGCCACACGTTTCCTTAAAGAATTGGGGGTCCAGACTCATCGACACCACCAGGGACCCAAGGGCAGCCACTTTCATGTTCCAGCGCCTCAGCGTCGCCATCCAGAGGGGAAATGCTTGCTGCATACTTGGCTCACGTCCAGCCTCGGAGGAGCTGGAGGAAATTCATCATCTTTGATACATTGTGCCATTGTATTCATGTTTATGTTTTTTTCTGTAAATGTATTTTGTTTATTAATAAATGTTCACATAGAATATAAAATATATAGGGGGTGGTAGGAGAAGAAAATATTCAAACAGCTCCGGGGAGAACCTTGAGTTTTCTTTGAGGTACGTTTATTGTCTTCTCTGAGGATGAGGATCCCCATTCCAGCCATAGAGGTGGTCCTTCCCTATATATATATATATATATATATATATATATATATATATATATATATATGCGCCACTGTGTTTTATATATAAAAACAATCAGATATAACAAAATTGGCAATTATGTCAGTCAATTGTATCGCCAGAATCCCTCCGTCAATAAATTATTTAGGGTCAAACAAAATATATAAGCCGAAATTAGCGGATCACTCTCACATGCCAGCAAATGCTTTATCAAAAATGCATCAGGCACATTAAATATTTTTTTGTCAATTATATGGTAGTAACACAGGTTGGTGTTGTTGTACCAAAAATATGGGCAAGGTGGTAGGGAAGGGAGGGAAGGAAGGGAGGGAGGGAGGGTAAGAGAGAGAGAGAGAGAGAGAGAGAGAGAGAGAGAGAGAGAGAGAGAGAGAGAGAGAGAGAGAGAGAGAGAGAGAGAGAGAGAGAGAGAGAGAGACAGACAGACAGACAGAGGAGAGACAGATGAGAGACAGAGGAGAGACAGAGGAGACAGAGAGAGACAGAGAGAGATAGACAGAGAGAACGAGAAAAAAGATTTGGAGAGGAAGGAGGAGTGTATACTAAACGCGAGGAGGAGGAAAACATAAGGGGGAAAAAATAGAGTGAGAACAGAAAAAGGTAGAGCGATAGATTTCTTGTAAACAAGAAATCTAGAGCAGTGATTGTAAGACATAGCAAATGCAGTTCTATCAGTGCCACACCACCAGTAATATTAGTGCCATTCCACGAGTGTCACTAGCGCCACACCAACAGTAACATCAGTGCCACACCGCCAGTGTCATCAATGCCATACTATCAGTGCCACACCGCCAGCAATCATTTCAGCATTGTGTCAGCGTAATGCCCTTGCAAGCCACAAGGATATCTCAGTCAAGGAGAAGTTCATTTGCATAGTGTATCACATATTCCACTATCTGTGTAGTGCACTGAAGACGACCAACATCATGTTGCAGTCCCTCCTCTGTGACGGTATTAATGAGGGAGGGAGGGAGGGAGGGAGGGAGGGAGGGAGGGAGAGAGGGAGAGAGAGAGAGAGAGAGAGAGAGAGAGAGAGAGAGAGAGAGAGAGAGAGAGAGAGAGAGAGAGAGAGAGAGAGAGAGAGAGAGAGAGAGAGAGAGAGAGAGAGAGAGAGAGAGAGAGAGAGAGAGGGAGGGTGGTTAAGGTGTGAAGGATAAAAGAGAAAAAGGGAATCCTTAAAATTACCTTACTGAACTTCGGGGAGAACAGGAGAGAAAGTTATACGTGAAAAATACTAGAGCGACCGATTCCAAATATGCACACTGAAATAAGTGCTCACGAAAAAGGAAGCCAGGGTAACGGGACAAAATTCCCTTAATGAAAAGCAGAGGTGTAATAATTACACTAAGGGCTGACTCAATATCCGTAAAGAATTCAAGGGTTTTCAACACACTTCCTTCAAGAGAAAAAATAATACACTATCAATCCTCTTTAAGAAGGAACTTGGCACGTTCCTCCAGGCAGATCCTAATCAGCCTGACGGTGATACTAAGTTAGACTACATGCAGAGAGCAACAACACCCTGACTGATCAGACCATTATGCAGGAGGCATGGTCTGGAACCCAGCAAAAAGGGGGCATAATTCCCGCAACCATAACTAAGAAAAAAATGGGAGAATCGAGATTGTGTCAGTCTTTATTTCTACGTATGTCTTTCTCTGTTTTTGTCTGTGTCTGTGCAAGTATACATCCGTGACTCTCTTCATCTATGTCTGTGCAAGTATACATCCGCGTCTGAGGAATTCAACACATGTGCAATATCTGGTTATCTTCATTTAAAGACGTTTCACCAACCAGTGGCTTTTTCAATATACGAAGACAGAAGATGAGGTCAGTCCTTAAGTCTTGAGGAACTATGAACCACAAACAGTAGAAAATGCGGTAATCAGTCCCTCAACCTAGAAGCCAGTGTTCTCTACCTTAGTCTTGATGAATCTGAAGACTAAGAAGGAAGGTAGACACTCATATACTGGACTCAGATGAGGTGCAGCAGACACAGGAGGGCAAGACCCATTAGTGGAAGTAGGCCATGCTAAAGAGTAGGGGCGGAGCTTAGCAAACAGGTTGTATGATATTCTTTGTACTAAATTGTGTTGCTGTGTCAAACATGTGTTATTACAATAATGGTATACAATACCTTGTGGGTATTTTATACCTTTAATGTAATGAAACATCCGTGTCTCAACATCTGAGTCTGTGCAACAGCACATCCTTGTCTGTATCTTCAGCACTATCATGTCTATTCATGAAACTGTGTATGGAATTCACTTCCACCTTTCCTCATCTAACTCATTCAACGTTCCCACTACCTTGAGGTGGAAAAAGCACATCCTGATGTCTTTGTGACCTGTCTGTGTCTTAACGTTCAAATGTCACCTGTTCCTCGCCTGTCACACAGTCTGTCAATACTTATCTTGTGCATTGCACTTGTTTTTTCAACTCTTAAAACGGACTCAGTTTATCCAATCTCTCCTCCTCGGCTGCAGGAATAGTATTACTGCTTTTTTTTCTCATAGTTCTATACATGAATGATCAGGTGTGCGCTCCATACCGGTACAGTATACTCAATGACTGGCCTTGGTTCATATTCATGAATAAATTTCTCAGGTACACTATTCTCTACGATGATTTGTACCTCAGCGCGATTATTATTATTATTATATTATGGGGAAGCGCTAAGCCCATGCGGGTCATACAGCGCTTAGCAATAGGAGATAATCAGGGTTAATCCATGAAAGAGTGTAGGCCTGAATCTTTGCATCAAGAGCCTTTCATTATTATCATCCTCAAGGTAACCCTCCTTCAAGAGGGTTACCTTGAGTGATATTAACCCAAATTCCTCCTCCTTGTCCACTTTGTCTTCCTTCCATATGTACGTGATTACCTATCTGTAGTTACAGGAGCAGAGCAATGCTCGTGGTGTCCTGTCTTCATTAATATCATCTGAATCTCCCCTCAACAGGATACGACCCACACCAGTCGACCAATTTATTGCTAAGTGAACAGGGGCAGTAGGTGTAGGAGACTTGAGTAAAGGTAATCATCGAAGCACGGAATCGAACCAGAGACGTTAGTTACCTGGCTGGTGTGTGTGTGTGTGTGTGTGTGTGTGTGTGTGTGTGTGTGTGTGTGTGTGTTCCATTATTCCCTCGAACCATTTATCGTCTCCTAATCCTCCTCCCGTCCATCACTCCCACACTTCCTCCTTCCTTCTGTCCCCGTCTCCTCTCTCATTAATACCTCAGACATCAAGAATTGTGTTGATGTCGTATATCCTCAATGGACGACGAGGATAAAGGAGTAAACAATGCAATATGCAAATGGACTTTCCCTTGGCAAAGACCTCCTTTTGGCTGCCTCAGCCATTACGCTGACATAATGTTGCGATGATTATTTGTAGTGTACCATGCACGGCATGCTGTTTCCAAGCACTGTGTGTTGTTGCCTCGCCAAACACTGTATGCTGTTTCCAAACATTATGTGTTGCCACCTCGCCAAACACTGCGCTGTTTCCATGCCACACAGGGTGTGCTGTTTCCTTGTCAAGTATTGTGTGCTGTATTCTCGCCATACACAGAGTGCTGTTGCCTTGCGAAGCACTGTGTGCTGTTTCCGTGTTTCTCTCTCTCTCTCTCTCTCTGCTTTCATTCATTCGTTTCTGCATATTCCTCGTTTAAACCTTCGCATACATTTTCCACCCTTCCTTCATTCTCACACCCTCCCTTTCTCTTTTCCTGCCTTTCTACCTTTTGTTTATTACGTCCCCCATGTCTAGTCTGTTTCCCCCATCCCTTCTTCCCACTTTCCCTCCATTCTCACTCTTCCCTTTTCCCTTCCGTCCTCCCTTCTCCACATTTGCAACAGAATAACGTGTTGATATGACAATTCTGTACGCAACCAGTCAAGGATATTTCAATTCCCAAAACAGGAATTAAAGCAGACTTTCAGCATATTTAAAGTGAGACATGCGTCTCTCGTGTATATAACCTGTTTAATTAACTTAATATCAATTCACATCAAATGCTGTGGTTTCTGTCATTGCAAATGATATGCGAAGAATTTTTTATTGAAGTTTAGAAATATTCATATATATTTCCTACTGCCTCTCTCACTATACGCACTATACGAAAAAATATAAGACTGTGGTGTGTAGGTCTAGAAAAATATGTTGCATTGTTTAAAACTTTTCCACATTTGAAACAACTAAAATTATAAATTTAAGGCGAAAGTGCAAATTGTTATAATTTCTTGTACAAAAATTCACGTAATGACATGATACAGAGGAACTATATATTCAGTGAAACCTGAGCCTGGTTGAAACGAAGATGCACATGTTCAGGATACCAGTGACGGTATCAATGTTTTGCGACACCACTAGGTAGTGATCCACTGCTTTTAGTCGGTGTGCAAAACCCAGCTGGTGTAAACCAGCGGATAATTAATCAATTACGGGTCGATATTTGGCAAAGACCCGCGGCACAAGATACAATGTTTTTGACAAATAAACTACCACTGCCACCACCTCCAAAAACAATCACAGCCACCACCATCGCCAGTGCCACCTACACCGCCACCACCTCCACCTGGCTCAGACGCTTTATTCATCATTTAATGACAGGCTCAGCACTGGACAACCCTGTTGGCAATCGCCACAAGTGGCGAATTGGCTCTGAAAGTGTGGCGAATATAAGTTTCCCATATTTTGGCTCAAGTAAAATATAACTAGACTTTTTCCTGACAGGATTGGAAATATTTAGGTCAATTTAGAGGCGGAGGAGCTGAGATGTGCACTGAGCTCGGGTATTCAGCCAACATTTTTGCAACTTGTCAGACGAAAGAACAGCCAAATGTCGCATTAAATTTTCTCATATTTCTTTTAATCTAGACAAATATTTTTTTTTTTTGGCGCCTAAGGCAGTTGTAAGTAAATAGCAAAAATTTGCATGTTCTGAATATTTTTTTAAACTATTTTTTTTTTCAACAGGACAACCCAATTTCCCAGTTTTTGCATAGTGTGGCGAATTTCATTTCTCATTCGCCAAATCAGAGGCTACATTTAAAAATAAGTTGTCCACCCGTTATGTAAGGTGTGCTTAAAAAAATCACATAACACGCTTCTTGTATTAATATTGGTAAAATTACCGACAATGTGTTAAGTACAAGGACATAAATGCAACTAATGTGACATTTTATTATGGTAACGTTTTGCTCTCCAAGAACTTTATCAAGATGTTATGTAACGGCTTGACAAAGCTCCTGGAGAGCGAAACGTTGCCACAATGTCACATTAGTTGCATTTATGTCCTTTTACTTAACACGCTTCGTAGTGATAATTTAAAAATTTGTTTGTATTTCTTCCATATGTTATGGTTCCCAGCAGGAACATGCTAGAACACTGGTTTAGAAAGACACCTTAATCAAACATAGGACGTATTAGAAAAAGTTTCGGTCCTGGGCCCTGGATCACCTCTCCCAGGTCCCAGGACCGAAACGTTTTCTAATAAATATGTCCAAGTTTTTGCTTACGTGTCCTTCTAAACTACCTTGTCGGTATTTATTACCAAGGTTTACACTATGTTGGAATACTGTATTATGTTCACCTGGAACAACACCTGCGAGACACCATCAGCGCTGTTAATGTTCCTGTGGAAATGTAGGTGTGTTGTTAGCCTGCCTGTCAGGTACACTGAGCCTGCCCACAATATATCCTTCTGTATTATATTTAATAACTTCCTAACATATCTGGCATTTTTTCTATCTGCCTGAGTATTTATCTGTTG
This sequence comes from Cherax quadricarinatus, assembly GCF_038502225.1. NCBI lineage: Eukaryota > Metazoa > Arthropoda > Malacostraca > Decapoda > Parastacidae > Cherax > Cherax quadricarinatus. The sequence goes on from NC_091316.1 coordinate 19,816,104, forward strand.
TTTGTCTGTATGAAGTGAAAACAGAGACGATTTTTTAGTAACAAGAAAAAGCAGCGAACGAGCTTCATGACCAACTAAGTATATTTATACACTACAGGAAGGTTAGCATATGCACCACTGTGACCACAAATGCAAGTTTTTACAGACGAATCTCCAGCTAGCGTGGCCGTGACGAACTCTAGCTCAAGTCCCCTCAAAGCCGTCAACATAACTTGAGCTAGAGTTCGTCACGGCCACGCTAGCTGGAGATTCGTCTGTAAAAACTTGCATTTGTGGTCACAGTGGTGTTTATGCTAACCTTCCTATGGTGTATAAATATACTTAGTTGGATGAATCTTATTGTGGCTAGCTGGTCCAGTGGCTAACGCGACGGTCTGGAGTTTTGAGATTCTGATCGCATGTTCTAACCCCGTCCATGGTATGGTTTTTATCATGACCACAGATATGGTAGTCGACGTAAGATTAATGAGAAAAAGTAATAAGGAGAAATGGGAAGAACCAAAAAGAAGACGATGATAGAAGGAGAGGAAAAAGAAAGAAGAAAATAGAAAATAATGAAGTAAGAACATAAGAAAGGAGAAACACTACAGTAGGCCTACCGGCCCATAACAGGCAGATCGTTTTCAAACCCAAACCCTCTAATAATTCTTTTTTCTAAACCCATTCTCAATGCTACCCAAGGAATGTCCTTGGATAACCCTGCTAACTCATGTTATAAAAGTCTCACTCAAATACAACCTTTCTCATTCATGTGTTTATCCAACTTATATTTGAAGCTACCCAAAATTTTCGCTTCAATGACCCTACTGAGCAGATTGTTCCACTCATCGACTACTCTCTTTCCAAACCAGCACTTTCCTTCATCCTTTCTAAACCTGTATGACACTCTGGTTTAGAAAAACACGCAAGCAAACACAAGAACATATTTATTAGAAAACGTTTCTGTCCTGAAACCTTGAACACTTCTAACATACGGAGGTTGAAAGACAGTATATATAGGCGGAGAGTGAGGTGTGAGTGACTCATGGTGACCTGAAGAATGCCATATTGGGACGAGGACGGGTAGACTGAAATTATGCTGGGTAGATGGTGCTTTGTCTGGTTGAGTATCATGTTTTAGAAATTTTGTGGTTTCCAGTGTTATGTTCTACTGTGTCGGTGACGGCTATTAGAAGCCTCGCTAATCGCCGTCACAGACGCAATAGAACGTAACACTGGAAACCACAAAATTTCTAAAACATTAGCATACATGATACTCAACCAGGCAAAGCACCACCAACCCAGCAACACAGGAGTCACATGATCTCATCGTCTACCTGTCCTCATCCCAATAAGGCACTTCAGGTCACCATGCGTCACTCACACCTTACTCTCCGCCTTTATGTACTGTCTTTCAACCTCTGTATGCTAGAAGTGATCAAGATCCCAGGACCGAAACGTTTTCTATGTCCTAGTGTTTGCTTAAGTGTTTTTCTAAACCAACTTGTCGGTATTTATTACCAAGGTTTATACCATGTGTTATAAGCAAATAACGAAATGCAGAGGGCAATATTCTTGTGTGGTGCTGCAGAGGGCAATATTCTTGTGTGTTGCTGCAGAGGGCAATATTCTTGTGTGTTGCTGCAGAGGGCAATATTCTTGTGTGGTGCTGCAGAGGGCAATATTCTTGTGTGTTGCTGCAGAGGGCAATATTCTTGTGTGTTGCTGCAGAGGGCAATATTCTTGTGTGTTGCTGCAGAGGGCAATATTCTTGTGTTGCTGTAGAGGGCAATATTCTTGTGTGTTGCTGCAGAGGGCAATATTCTTGTGTGTTGCTGCAGAGGGCAATATTCTTGTGTGTTGCTGCAGAGGGCAATATTCTTGTGTTACTGCAGAGGGCAATATTCTTGTGTTGCTGCAGAGGGCAATATTCTTGTGTTGCTGCAGAGGGCAATATTCTTGTGTGTTGCTGCAGAGGGCAATATTCTTGTGTGTTGCTGCAGAGGGCAATATTCTTGTGTTGCTGTAGAGGGCAATATTCTTGTGTGTTGCTGCAGAGGGCAATATTCTTGTGTGGTGCTGCATAGGGCAATATTCTTGTGTGTTGCTGCAGAGGGCAATATTCTTGTGTTACTGCAGAGGGCAATATTCTTGTGTTGCTGCAGAGGGCAATATTCTTGTGTGTTGCTGCAGAGGGCAATATTCTTGTGTGTTGCTGCAGAGGGCAATATTCTTGTGTGTTGCTGCAGAGGGCAATATTCTTGTGTGTTGCTGCAGAGGGCAATATTCTTGTGTGTTGCTGCAGAGGGCAATATTCTTGTGTGTTGCTGCAGAGGGCAATATTCTTGTGTGTTGCTGCAGAGGGCAATATTCTTGTGTTACTGCAGAGGGCAATATTCTTGTGTTGCTGCAGAGGGCAATATTCTTGTGTTACTGCAGAGGGCAATATTCTTGTGTTGCTGCAGAGGGCAATATTCTTGTGTTACTGCAGAGGGCAATATTCTTGTGTTGCTGCAGAGGGCAATATTCTTGTGTGTTGCTGCAGAGGGCAATATTCTTGTGTTACTGCAGAGGGCAATATTCTTGTGTTGCTGCAGAGGGCAATATTCTTGTGTTACTGCAGAGGGCAATATTCTTGTGTTACTGCAGAGGGCAATATTCTTGTGTTGCTGCAGAGGGCAATATTCTTGTGTGTTGCTGCAAAGGGCAATATTCTTGTCATGTATGTTGCTGCAGAGGGTAATCGTGTGTGTTGCTGCAGAGGGTAATCGTGTGTGTTGCTGCAGAGGGTAATCGTGTGTGTTGCTGCAGAGGGTAATCGTGTGTGTTGCTGCAGAGGGTAATCGTGTGTGTTGCTGCAGAGGGTAATCGTGTGTGTTGCTGCAGAGGGTAATCGTGTGTTGCTGCAGAGGGTAATCGTGTGTGTTGCTGCAGAGGGTAATCGTGTGTTGCTGCAGAGGGTAATCGTGTGTGTTGCTGCAGAGGGTAATCGTGTGTGTTGCTGCAGAGGGTAATCGTGTGTTGCTGCAGAGGGCAATCGTGTGTGTTGCTGCAGAGGGTAATCGTTGTGTTGCTGCAGAGGGTAATCGTGTGTGTTGCTGCAGAGGGTAATCGTGTGTTGCTGCAGAGGGCAATCGTTGTGTTGCTGCAGAGGGTAATCGTGTGTGTTGCTGCAGAGGGCAATCTTGTGTGTTGCTGCAGAGGGCAATCTTGTGTGTTGCTGCAGAGGGCAATATTCTTGTGTTACTGCAGAGGGCAATATTCTTGTGTTGCTGCAGAGGGCAATATTCTTGTGTGTTGCTGCAGAGGGCAATATTCTTGTGTTGCTGCAGAGGGCAATATTCTTGTGTTACTGCAGAGGGCAATATTCTTGTGTTGCTGCAGAGGGCAATATTCTTGTGTGCTGCTGCAAAGGGCAATATTCTTGTGTGCTGCTGCAAAGGGCAATATTCTTGTGTGCTGCTGCAAAGGGCAATATTCTTGTCATGTATGTTGCTGCAGAGGGTAATCGTGTGTGTTGCTGCAGAGGGTAATCGTGTGTTGCTGCAGAGGGTAATCGTGTGTGTTGCTGCAGAGGGTAATCGTGTGTGTTGCTGCAGAGGGTAATCGTGTGTGTTGCTGCAGAGGGTAATCGTGTGTGTTGCTGCAGAGGGTAATCGTGTGTGTTGCTGCAGAGGGTAATCGTGTGTGTTGCTGCAGAGGGTAATCGTGTGTGTTGCTGCAGAGGGTAATCGTGTGTGTTGCTGCAGAGGGTAATCGTGTGTGTTGCTGCAGAGGGTAATCGTGTGTTGCTGCAGAGGGTAATCGTGTGTTGCTGCAGAGGGTAATCGTGTGTTGCTGCAGAGGGTAATCGTGTGTTGCTGCAGAGAGCAATATTCGTGTAGTATGTGTTGCTGCAGTTCCAGTAAAATATACGTAGTGCTATTTTTCTGCAGATGCGACTGATTAAGTGCATCCAAAATTCAATAGCAGGTGGAAAGGCTGTTATGGATGCACTTTTTCAAATGGGTTTGAAAAAAATAGCATTATAAGAAAGCCGACCGTATTTTTATGTACATATACTACCCTAGAATTCCTTTTAAAAAAATTTGTTTCCATACTCTCTTACAAAAAATTATATTCACATTTACTCGCTTGCATAAAACGAAACACTAGGCATCCAATCTGCAAAGTCAAATCTCCACAATATATTAATGAAATATGGATATTAATAAATAAATTTATCAGCAATATACTAAAAAAGAACTAAAGAAAGATTTGGGAAAACTTGTGTGTTTTTCTATACATAAAAATTATCTGATGACGAAAATACAATGTAGAACAAACTTGCATTTAAGATGACGTTTCGCTCAAGACAAAGCTTAATCAAACTTTGACAAAGATCTATCCTGAGCGAGACGTGATCTAATATAAAGACGACTTGCTAGGTTAGGTAAGGTTTGTCAAAAAAGAGGACAAGTGTTTCCTGACGCGGGTCTGTGCATTACGTGTCTTTGTACCATATGTCGGCCTGTTGTCCCAGTTGTCATCTGAGAAGTTCTTCACAAGAGTAAATACTCCGACATTATGTAACGTTCACATTCTCAGAAATTAAATAACAGTACGAATTCCCCTCAGTCATAATATTTAGAAAACTAAAAGCACTGTAAACTTTGTATTAACACTAAAAGTATGCCAAATAGACTCGCTACTTAGTGACTGGGGCAATAAACACGCAATGCATAGCAAGTCTTTGAGATTCGGTACTTACATACAAACTCGTACAATAATGTAGTATTTAGTCTGTAAACAAAGCGAGACGTTCATCCACACAAGAGGATCTGACGTAACACAACACTTACTGTGCGATTAACTTGACGAATGGCTAACCAATCAGATCTAGGCACTGAAGACAAGTTCTTTGTGACTGGTTTAATTGGGTGTCGGAGCTGTCAGTTGCATCATAGACACGCCCCTCCATTCTTCTTCTTTCCCTACCTGTCTTAACTCCTTTTCCTCCTCTTCCACTCTCTCCTCCTCTCCGCCTTTTCCTCCTCTCCCTCTTCTCGTCTTCATCTCGTACCCTCCTGTAGCCAGCAATAAGGAGGCACAATAACTCACTGAGACGATCCTGCAGTCAATGCAACAAGAGGGTTAGGCAGTGGAGGAGGCAGATTCACGAGCTTCAAATATCCATTTAACTTAATGTTACGCGAACGTTTGGACGCTTCACCGCAAGTTTTCATACAAAGCCAAGTGTTAATTGTTCCTAAAAAAGATGCGTAAAGCTGTCGTCTGTGCTGACTTTTAAGGTCTTGAGGAGCTGCTCACAAAAACTTATTTACCCAAACCTGTACAAGGATGGATCGAATCCAAATTCAGCTTAGTTGGTGCTATAAACTCGATCACAATTTATGGAGGAGTTTCAGTTGTTGTGGTTGCAATCAACAAGTTCTGGAGTCCGACACCAGTTATCTGGAGCTTCAATTTAGTACCTGAAAATCAAAAGGTTATCGGGATGCCGTAAATATTCGAAAGTACAATCCAAGATATCACAGCCATGTCTCCTAGCCAAGTGAGAGAATGTGTGTATTCACCTAGGTATTTCTGCAATGGATGAACTACAGCTCTTGACCCCAGCCCTTGTACTTCAATTAGTGTGGTTTATTCTCTGTTGTTTTGTGTATTTACCTATCTGCAGTCGCCTGCTTTCGCGCGGGTCTAGCCTTAGCTCCTGCGCCGAAGTTCGTAATCCATTAATCGGCCTATGTGATGCATCCACAGGCCTATGTTTTATACGTATTTACTTTAGAATTCATATATTTAATTCGTCTTCACTGTACCGTGTCCCTCGTGCGCTGCTCTTGCGCACTGCCATCACGCTCATTTGAGTGTTCTTTTTTCAATTGTTTGTCCCCTATCTTGACCTCTCATCTTTCAAAAAGTGCATTTTATCGCGTTGAAAATACCTTTTGAGTATCCTCTGTGTTGTGACCATGTCCCCATTAAGTCTTCCAGTGCTGTGAGTTTCGTGTCTTCCATTCAGTCCTCACAGGTGAGGACCAACATCACTATAACCAGTCCGGTGGTATTTTGTATCTCGCAATTAGCTAATGAAGATCGAGTCTCCACCAGTCCTCGCACTGAATGACCCAATTAAGAGTTTATCACTTCTCTTAAGTAATTATTTATCCGGCGATAGGTTCGCTGCTACGGTCACTGAAAAATCATTTCTTCTGACACTAGTAGCAACTTTCAGCTAATGTGGTATGGTACTACTGGCTTTACTCTTCCTCACTCCATGTTCATCCAGTTATGCCTCTTAGGATTGAACTTAAGTAACCATTTAGTGAACTATTACCGTTACTCAGTCATATTCTCTTGGCCCTTTATAGTCTCGTCCGTTTATATCCTTTTGTTAGTTTCAGATCATCCCACCTTTCCTGTATTCTCCAACACTGCGTCGACCAAACTTTTTGAAGTCTTCTGTCAAGTTCCTCCAGCAATCTGAGTACAAATCCTTGTGGAAATCCACTTGTTACTTCTTCCCTCTCTATGTCTCTTCATTCACTATGACTACCTACAGTTTGCCAGGTACTACTTTACCCCTTGAAGCATTTCCCCAATATTCCAGCCTGCTTTTCCAATTTTTAAATTAGTCGCAAATAATTATAAAGGGTACCTTATGATAGGCTTTTAGACAGTCTAAGAATATGTAATGTGCCCAAATTCTTCTTTCTTGTTTTCAGTAATCCTATCATAAAACTTGAAAAGATGCTTCCACATTTCCTTCTCTGGACTGACATGTCGGTGGTCTACCATCCTTTTTCCATATGATACTCTCGCTCACTAGCCTGTCATTTATCTCTTGTAAGTGCTCGACCATTTGTCTTTTTATAGGTTGCGATCGAGCACTTGGGTTCCACCTATTAACCATCTGACTGTGTGACTCCTCTAAGTTCTCGGGAGAGGGAGAGAGGGAGAGAGGGAGAGAGGGAGAGGGAGGGAGGGAGGGAGTGAGGGAGAGGGAGGGAGGGAGAGGGAGGGAGGGAGAGGGAGGGAGGGAGAGGGAGGGAGGGAGAGGGAGGGAGAGAGAGAGAGAGAGAGAGAGAGAGAGAGAGAGAGAGAGAGAGAGAGAGAGAGAGAGAGAGAGAGAGAGAGAGAGAGAGAGAGAGAGAGAGAGAGAGAGAGAGAGAGAGCGGTTGGTTAGGTGTGTGTGTGTGTGTGTATTTACTGAGGTGTGTTTACTAGGTTGAGTCTCGCTTCCTGGTTTCCCCTGCCTGGAGGGTATTCCGGGGATCAACGCCCCCGCGGCCCGGTCCACGACCAGGCCTCCCAGTGGATCAGGGCTTGATCAACCAACCTGTTACTGTTGCTGGCCGCACGTAGTCCAACTACGAGCCACAGCCGGCTGATCCGACACCGACTTTAAGTGTCTGTCCAGCTCCCTTTTAAAGGCAGCCAGGGGCCTCTCCCTTTTAAGCCACAATGACCGGCATTATGGTTTCCCGGCCTCTTTTAACTACTCTATGTATAGAGTTTGCTTCCTCCCCTGTCTTGTGTAGTTCATTCCAATTATTTACGACACTTAGACAAAAGAACCACTTCCTATTATTAGCAAATCATGAGACAAACGTGTGTTTAGATCATATTTATCTTAGTTTTAATGAAAAAATCTAACAATATTCCGAAAATTAGCACGTATGATAAATACATGTTTGCGTTTGCTCATATCTTCCACACATTCATGAAGACATTAATTTGGCTGCATATGAGTTCTCTGCGGAGTTTGGGATGGTCGATTTCCTGCGTCAAAACACTTCCTCTCTCTTCCTCTTGTTTACCATCACACTTTCTCTCTCTCTCTCTCTCCTCTACGATTAGCTGACTTCCCTACTTGTAACACAATACATTTTCTTCATTATTCCTCGTAGCTCTTTGGTCATGGCAATCATCCTCTTGGCTTTCTTCCCCTTCCTGCGCTTTGTCTCTTTCTTATCCCCTTGATTCTTTCCTAACCTGCTCTCCTTTCCTGTTTCGTCTACCTATTTTTTCGACTTTTTGCCTTCTCTTTCCTCGTCCTCTCTCTTTTTCACAATTTTTCGCTTAGTTTCCCTTCTGCGTTTGTAGCTATCTCGCATCTGCAGTTTTTTACACAGAATTTTTCTATTCTCCTCCATTTCCCCACGTCATGTTTTATTTTACAGTTGCTCATTTCCCCATTTCTGATGCTCTTAAAAGGACTTTGTTGACTAGAGAGTCAACAAAGCACTTAGCTATAAAGGTTATATATAAAATATTGCAGCACTGCGGCTGTCACACGTATGAACCACCACGGCTCCAGTCCTTGTCCATTCATTACAATTTGTATTAGGCTCATAGACTATATGGTGTTAATGAGTATAAGAATCGGTTTAGCAGGAAAGCTATAGTGATGAGAGACTTGTGCTGCAGTTGGTGGCTGCTGAACAGCCGTGTCACTGAAGTACTGGTTTTAAAACTATCTTATGTAACCTCTATCTTATGTAACAGCGTTAGGCCTGGCACACGCATGCACGCATGCGCGTTAGGCCTGGCACACGCATGCACGCATGAACCATGGCTCAACTTCCCGTCCAGATAATATTTGTGTTCCAATGTGAAAGGATGGAGATTCGGTCTTCCTTCCGATGTCTGGCTCGTGATCCCTTGACGGGAGCCGCGGCTGTGACCATCCGACCGCGACCACATTTTATGTTACAGTTCTCTGTTAGCAGCATCCATCAGTGCCACTACAACTAAGAAAACAGTCTGAATTATTCATCAAGAACTGTGGCGTATAAAAAGGATCTTAGCGGCCATCCCTCCCCAGCAGTTCTACAATGATTTAAGATGTGCTAAAACTCAACTGTTAACTCAAACAGATTACGATATTGTCCACCATACGTGGCAGCTCAGAACCTTCACTAGACCAATCATAGAGAGAGTTATGGTTTGGACTTGAAATGGAAATAAGCCACGCTGATTGGCTTTTTTGGGTTATCATGAGTTAATAACTCTCCGGGGTTAATAAGTCGATAAAGTCTCCTCGTTTTTCTTCAAGTACTTCTCTACATAAGTCTCAGAACGAGCTATAATGCTGTGGATCTTACCTGGCAACTTGGCCACTTAACCAGACCTTTAACAGGGCGATTTACGGTGTGGTGGGCCCTACCATGCCACACTTACAACCCACCCTCGGAAAAAAAGTGTTTGCAAACGATTTAAAGATTACTGAAAAACCTGCGTCCCAATCTGACGAATCACATGATTATAGTAGGATATATTATATTTAGATACTCAAGAAATCCTCTCCACCAACCATATGCTGGTGCAGTGCTGGTAATATAATATTTTTCTACACTAATCAGACTGAAATGTTATCTTGCAACTCAGGTACTCGAGCCAATGAATAATAAAGAGAAATAACCGTGTGGGCCCTAAAGGACCTCTGATTTTCCCATCCGCACCTCCAAACACTGTTCGAGAGATTTTGCTTAAAAACAAACCATTTCTTTCTAGCAATCAAAATAAGAATTATGATTTAGCAGAGCCTTACCGATAACCAGAGATCTTTCTACTCTTAAGGGAAGGAAATCAAAACATGGTCAAGAAACTATTTGAAACTGATCGGACGCTGCAGAGCACAGAGAGTAACGGAGGCGTGACGCTAGAACATTCATATTACAAATCACAAAACAATGATTAAAGATGAGTTCCAGTTCCTCATGCTGTAAATGCAAGTACAAACTTAGGAAAAAATAATAACGAATGATCAACGAAAGAGCAAAAATCAAGATGAGACTTGATATTGACAATGAAGATCCTTAGGGACATTTATAGTGGACAAGGACAGACTGGTTAAAATTGGAGCACAGGAAGCCCAAGGTGACACACACGCAAATTACACGCTCAAATATTGCAGAGAAATTAGAAAACTTCAGTGGAGCAAAATAAATTGGAAGAGGAAGTAGTGAAAAATAGGTATGATGCATTCAGTTGGACACAAAGTTAAACCTCACAATGTTTCTCACAGACACAGACACACACACACACACACACACACACACACACACACACACACACACACACACACACACACACACACACACACACCCTGACTGATATTCCTGAGAGCCAACACACACTACGTCCAAATTCGTGAGTGAAGCAGAATTTCTTCTTGACAGCGGACATGCTAATCAAGCCAGACCATGAATAAATTTTCTTCTCAGGATGAGAGATCTCTCTCTGGACGGTTTATAAAAGCACACAGACCACACCTGCGCTCATCTGTTGTTAAACATATAAAAAAACAGAAATTAACCCATGGATAGCTTTAGCAGTCGAAGACAATGACCAAGCAAAATTTATGGGAAAGCACCAAACCCATAAAGGTCACACAGCGCGTTAGAATGAGAGGTAATAAGGTTTAATTCGAAGAACGGGAAAGCAGTTCCCATTCCTTGGATCAAAATTCCTCTATCACCACCAAGGCGCCTCCCTTGAAGGATGATAATGGTCAAACCAGTTAATACTGCCAGAGGCTTTCCTTAAATGGGCTAGTTTTAATTATATTGTACACGACTCTTAACTAGAAATATTACTAGACTCATAGATTAAACATGTGGCTTGCCTGTACACCCTTCAGTAATTTTACTCGGATATTTTTAGTTATAAAAGCTTAGGGATATAGACAGGCTTTACTGTTTACCCTTTAAGGTTGGAGGCATCCGTTATATGTAGAAATACGCTGTGATGGGAACACGGTATTTCTGCGCTGTTGACGAACCTCTCAGCACACAGCAGTCTACCTGGAGTCTATCTGGAGGGTATTCCGGGGATCAACGCTCCCGTGGCCCGGTCCATGACCAGACCGCGGGGCCCAAGACTGTTCAACAGCCACCCATCGACCATAAGAGGAATTGCCAATAAACCCCTGGCTGCCTTCAACAGGGAGCTGGACAGATACCTTAAGTCAGTGCCGGATCAGCCGGGCTGTGGTCCGTACGATGGACTACGTGCGGCCAGCAGTAACAGCCTAGTTGATCAGGCCCTGATCCACCAGAAGGCCTGGTCATGGACCAGGCTGCGGGGGCGTTGATCCCCGGAATACCTTTCAGGAAGACTCCAGGTAGAGTTTGTAGTATACTCACTTCTAGCTGTTATTTCATCCAGTTTTCCATAACGTAGCACTTGAAATTTGTCTTTATTAAACATCATATTGTTTTCCGTTGCCCATTAGAAAACTTGGTTTATAACTTCTTGGTGATTTACTGTGTCCTCAATGGATGACACTCTCATGCAGATCCTAGTATCGTCTGCAAAGGATGATACAATGCTTATGGTTTTCATCTCTATGTCTGATATGAGGATGAGGAACAGGATGGGAGCCAGTACTGTGCCTTGTGGAACACAGCTTTTCACTATGGGAGCTTCCGATTTAACTCTGTTTACCACTACTCTGTGTGTTCGATTCGTTAGAAAGTTGAATATACATCTGCCCAGTTCTTAGCATTTATTGTAATGACGTGCTGTTCGAGTGTGGATATTATTATAATACTCATGAGAAAGAGCGCTTGGGCAATGTGAGGTAAACAGTCACACACCCTTGAAGCGTGTTGGAGCTATTATTATTATTAATTTATTACATTTGCTACCCTTGTTCATCTAGCAGCAAAAAGGTTCCTGGGTATTACTAGACTGTAACGGGTGGCATCTTGGGGGTATGGCTACTAGTAGTCGCTTCTGGAGGTCACCTTCCCATGGTCCTGGACCATGCTTCTTGCGTGTTGGCCTGATCGATCAGGCTGTTGGTGATAATGTATCTTATAACAAATAGGGCATGGCTTTGAAATCAGCTGAGGAGGATATCTTTCACTCTATAAAGTGAACTGTGTAACTAAGCAATGTGAAATATTATGCTAAAACTAAAATTCAACAATTCGCATTTACCCTGATAAAGCACACGTATAAAAAAATATAATTTTGAATAATAATCATGAAAATATGAAGCAAAGATTTTTTAATGGAAATGTTCATATTGTATGTGGAAAAGCATCTCCTGGAAGTTGTGATGAAGGACATTATGATTCTACTGCAGAAAACTAAGGACAGCAGAAAGCGGCAGCAGGTGTTGCAACAGTTTCCGGTGTTGCAGCAATTCCAAGTGTTGTAGCAATTTCACATGTTGCAGAAGTTGTAGAAGTGTTAGGTGTTGCGGCAGTTGCAGGTGTTTCAGAAGTCACAAGCTCTGAAGCAGTTTCAGGTGCTAAACCGGTTAAAACACAGTGTTCCAAGTCTCAGTCAGATTACTTCAGTACCTGCTCCTTTATTAGTGCTGACCTTTCTCACGGTAATCTGTAAAACTTTGATGGAATATTTCTCCCTAGAAGAACTAAAACAATTTTCTTACAAAACTGTAACAGTGTAGAAGCTTCCAAAATAACCGAACG
>NC_091316.1:19833534-19863534 GCF_038502225.1 Cherax quadricarinatus
CTTGAGCCTCACTATCCTCGTAAAAACTCTTCACTGCTTTCAGTAACCTACCTCCTACACCATACACTTGCAACATCTGCCACATTGCCCCCCTATCCACCCTGTCATACGCCTTTTCCAAATCCATAAATGCCACAAAGACCTCTTTAGCCTTATCTAAATACTGTTCACTTATATGTTTCACTGTAAACACCTGGTCCACACACCCCCTACCTTTCCTAAAGCCTCCTTGTTCATCTGCTATCCTATTCTCCGTCTTACTCTTAATTCTTTCAATTATAACTCTACCATACACTTTACCAGGTACACTCAACAGACTTATCCCCCTATAATTTTTGCACTCTCTTTTTATCCCCTTTGCCTTTATACAAAGGAACTATGCATGCTCTCTGCCAATCCCTAGGTACCTTACCTTCTTCCATACATTTATTAAATAATTGCACCAACCACTCCAAAACTATATCCCCACCTGCTTTTAACATTTCTATCTTTATCCCATCAATCCCGGCTGCCTTACCCCCTTTCATTTTACCTACTGCCTCACGAACTTCCCCCACACTCACAACTGGCTCTTCCTCACTCCTACAAGATGTTATTCCTCCTTGCCCTATACACGAAATCACAGCTTCCCTATCTTCATCAACATTTAACAATTCCTCAAAATATTCCTTCCATCTTCCCAATACCTCTAACTCTCCATTTAATAACTCTCCTCTCCTATTTTTAACTGACAAATCCATTTGTTCTCTAGGCTTTCTTAACTTGTTAATCTCACTCCAAAACTTTTTCTTATTTTCAACAAAATTTGTTGATAACATCTCACCCACTCTCTCATTTGCTCTCTTTTTACATTGCTTCACCACTCTCTTAACTTCTCTCTTTTTCTCCATATACTCTTCCCTCCTTGCATCACTTCTACTTTGTAAAAACTTCTCATATGCTAACTTTTTCTCCCTTACTACTCTCTTTACATCATCATTCCACCAATCGCTCCTCTTCCCTCCTGCACCCACTTTCCTGTAACCACAAACTTCTGCTGAACACTCTAACACTACATTTTTAAACCTACCCCATACCTCTTCGACCCCATTGCCTATGCTCTCATTAGCCCATCTATCCTCCAATAGCTGTTTATATCTTACCCTAACTGCCTCCTCTTTTAGTTTATAAACCTTCACCTCTCTCTTCCCTGATGCTTCTATTCTCCTTGTATCCCATCTACCTTTTACTCTCAGTGTAGCTACAACTAGAAAGTGATTATAATATATAATATATAATATATAATATATAATATATATAATATATATAATATATATAATATATATAATATATATAATATATATAATATATATAATATATATAATATATATAATATATATAATATATATATATATATATATATATATATATATATATATATATATATATATATAATATATATAATATATATATATATATATATATATATATATATATATATATATATATATATATATATATATATGCAATAAGGTCACAGTAAACAGGTGATTTCAGAATATGCAAAACAACCACTCTGAAAGAATAGAGAAATTCCAAGCGCTTTCGTGACTACTCACATTTTCAAGGAACTATGATAGTTCCTTGATAAGGTGAGTAGTCACGAAAGCGCTTGTAATTTCTCTATTCTTTCAGAGTGGTTGTTTTTCATATATATATATATATATATATATATATATATATATATATATATATATATATATATATATATATATGTATATATATATATATATATATATATATATATATATATATATATATATATGTATGTATGTATGTATGTGTGTGTGTGTGTGTGTGTGTGTGTGTGTGTGTGTGTGTGTGTGTGTGTGTGTGTGTGTGTAAATTTCATGTAATTAATTCCCTTTTATGTATTATGTATTTTTCAAAACATTTATTGCATTTTAAAAATAACTGTGTGTACAATAAGCTCAACATCTCTACATACATATATACATACGTATACATGTATGTAGAGATGTTGAGCTGAAGAATCGTATGGGACTGTGGCACAAAAAAATACTGTGAAAGGAAGAGGAATCTTTTATTCTTCATAGCCACATTAAAATGAAAATGACAATAAAGTATTAAGTGATAACAGAGGGAAAAACGGGGAAGCACTCAAAGGAAATGACAGGCAGGTATGCAACGAAATCAACGGTAGATGGCACTGGACTGAAAACTCTTCCCTCTACCGGAGCGAAATGTCCCCTCAATATATATTCTAGTATAACACGTATGTCTTATTTCACAGGAGGCTGCATTATGTGTACAAATGAGCAAGGGCCAGGACCACAGACAGATGAAAAGATTAACTAGAACTCTCAAACTCTGTAACAACTAATAAGGATGTGAGGGGGCCTTACGGTGGAACATTATACATCAAAGGCATTAGAAACAGATAGAATATTACCACAAATATTAAAAGGAGAAGGAACTGAAATACTATGCAAACAATTCACACTTCTCTTTAACAAATTATTAATAACGGGTGAAGAGCCAGACGACTGGAAGATAGGAAACGTTCTAGAAAAATGACAGGCAGGAAATGCTGACTACAGACCAGAAATCCTAACGAGTGTAATATGCAAATTGCTGGAAAGATAATGAGGAAGAGATCTTTTGTTGTTATTATTTTTTTAGGCCATAAGAGGAATGGAAAGAATAGGAGGAGGAAGAACTGGGATAGCACAAAGCAGTGAAAAAAGTTGCGAATAAACAGGAAGAGAGGGGTGAGAGAAAAAAGTTAAGCGGCCTGACCACTTTGGGGGCTTTGACGGGACCTGAGCTAGAGTTCGCCACAGCTACGCTGGTGTGGGATTCATCTGTAAAAGCCTGAATCTGTGCTCACAATGGGGCCCATGATAACTTTCTTAGAGATCAGCTCGCGCCTTCCTCAAGAAACAAGTGACAATCAGGAGTCTAGAAAATTCTTTAAATCACCCTTCACCTTATAAGCCGGACTCATTCTTTAGTGTACATCGCCGGTCGTGGAACTATCACTAAGTATAACACAAAATAAAAATTGAGAATGTACTAAACAGTGCAACGAAGTTGGTGCCTGAATTGTAGGCCTTGCTATGATGTTAAATTAGACACATCAGTCCAATACAAAGAATAGTGAAGATCAGAAGCAGATCAAGGTAATCAGTCCCTTAGCCTGGAATCGATGTACGTAATTACATCTACTCCAGACTGAGGGACTTATTACCTCTATCTCCATGATCTTCACTATTCTTCTCTGTATTAGACTGACGAAGCCACTGTGTGGCGAAACGTTTCCATAATAAAGATACCCTAGTGTTGCACATGTGTCTAATTTATCAACTTGTCGGTTCTCTGAACGACTTACCTACAAACCTGGCTTTGCTGATGAGAAAAAAGAACAAGAAAGAATATGATCACAACATACAAAATAATACTATTTTCAATGACAGAGAAGACGAGGATAAGCTATTTGTAAGGGATGCAACATGAACAAAAAGGACACAGTTGCAAACTCTGAATCCCTCCCCGGACCCCCCCGGACCCCCCCCTTCCTTTCTTGTAACGTGACGATTGTCTTCAATGAGAACAAAGTTCTCAGTGAAGTGGTGAAATGGTACAAAAGATGGAGGAAGATGCACACGAGGAGATAAAGAAGAAAGATAACGAGGAAGGAGATTGGAGGGGTAGGACCAAAGGTGAAAGGCAGAGGAGAAAAGAGAAAGGAAAAGGGGAAAAAGGAGTTAAGAATGTGATACAAGGAAGAGGTGATGGGAGGGAGGAGAGGTGATAGAGAGTAGAAGTGATGGAGAGGAGAGGTGATAGAAGATGTGATGGAGGGGAGGAGAGGTGAAGGTTAACGAGCCGCCCGATGTGAGATGGACAACACAGATGGATGTGGTGGAGGTATTCCCTCCACCCTCACTGTCCCTCCACCCTCACTATCCCTCCACTCTCACTGTCCCTCCACCCTCACTGTCTCTCTACCCTCACTCTCTACACTCACTGTCACTCCACTCTCACTGTCCCTCCACTCTCACTGTCCCTCCACCCTCACTGTCGCTCCACCCTCACTGTCCCTCCACTCTCACTGTCCCTCCACCCTCACTGTCTCTCTACCCTCACTCTCTACACTCACTGTCACTCCACTCTCACTGTCCCTCCACTCTCACTGTCCCTCCACCCTCACTGTCCCTCCACCCTCACTGTCCCTCAACTCTCACTATCCTTCCACTCTCACTGTCCCTCCACCCTCACTGTCCCTCCACCCTCACTGTCCCTCCACTCTCACTGTCCCTCCACCCTCACTTTCCCTCCACTCTCACTGTCCCTCCACCCTCACTGTCCCTCCACTCTCACTGTCCCTCCACTCTCACTGTCCCTCCACTCTCACTATCCCTCCCCTCTCACTGTCCCTCCACCCTCACTGTCCCTGCCCTCTCACTGTCCCTCCACTCTCACTGTCCCTCCACTCTGTCCCTCCACCCTCACTGTCCCTCCACTCTCACTGTCCCTCCACTCTCACTGTCCCTCCACTCACTGTCCCTCCACCCTCACTGTCCCTCCACCCTCACTGTCCCTCCACCCTCACTGTCCCTCCACCCTCACTGTCCCTCCACTCTCACTGTCCCTCCAACCTCACTGTCCCTCCACTCTCACTGTCCCTCCACCCTCACTGTCTCTCCACCTTCACTGTCCCTCCACCTTCACTGTCCCTCCACCCTCACTGTCCCTCCACTCTCACTGTCCCTCCACTCTCACTCTCCCTCCACTCACACTGTCCCTCCACTCTCACTATCCCTCCACCCTCACTGTCCCTTCACTCTCACTGTCCCTCCACTCTCACTCTCCCTCCACTCTCACTCTCCCTCCACTCTCACTGTCTCTCTGCCCTCACTGTCCGTCCACTCTCACTGTCCCTCCACTCTCACTGTCCTTCCACCCTCACTGTCCCTCCACTCTCACTGTCTCTCTACTCTCACTGTCCTTCCACTCTCACTGTCTCTCTACTCTCACTGTCCCTCCACCCTCACTGTCCCTCCACCTTCACTGTCCCTCCACTCTCACCGTCTCTCTACCCTCACTGTCCCTCCACCCTCACTGTCCCTCCACTCTCACTGTCCCTCCACCCTCACTGTCCCTCCACCCTCACTGTCTCTCCACCCTCACTGTCCCTCCACTCTCACTGTCCCTCCACCCTCACTGTCCCTCCACTCTCACTGTCCCTCCACCCTCACTGTCCCTCCACCCTCACTGTCCCTCCACTCTCACTGTCCCTCCACCCTCACTGTCCCTCCACTCTCACTGTCCCTCCACCCTCACTGTCCCTCCACCTTCACTGTCCCTCCACCCTCACTGTCCCTCCACTCTCACTGTCCCTCCACCCTCACTGTCCCTCCATCTTCACTGTCCCTCCACCCTCACTGTCCCTCCACTCTCACTGTCCCTCCACCTTCACTGTCCCTCCACCCTCACTGTCCCTCCACCCTCACTGTCCCTCCACTCTCACTGTCAGCATAGTTGCTGATCCCTGTGTTGTATAGCATATCAGAGTATCATCCATGTGCTTTATATAGAAG
This sequence comes from Cherax quadricarinatus, assembly GCF_038502225.1. Classification (NCBI taxonomy): domain Eukaryota; kingdom Metazoa; phylum Arthropoda; class Malacostraca; order Decapoda; family Parastacidae; genus Cherax; species Cherax quadricarinatus. The sequence continues at coordinate 19,839,138 of NC_091316.1, forward strand.
ACCTCTTAGGCCTGTGACTGTATGACGTCACGGGATGCAGCTTGAGTGTGAGGCGAGCTACCTCGGCCTCAGTCGGCGCATGTCTAGACATCCAGCTAGGCAGTGACAAGGCAGAGGCTGGGCTCCCTCTCCCATTACCAGAGTCTGACAATATATCGTTACCATCCAACAAGTGTGTCTACCTTCAACCCTCGATATCTCCTTTTAAGAACCCCTACGATATCACTGTCTCTCCACTCTCACTGTCCCTCCACTCTCACTGTCCCTCCACCCTCACTGTCCCTCGACTCTCAATGTCTCTCTACCCTCACTGTCTCTCTACCTTCACTGTCCCTCCACCGTCACTGTCCCTCCACCCTCACTGTCCCTCCACTCTCACTGTCCCTCCACTCTCACTGTCTCTCCACCGTTAGTCTCCCTCCACTCTCACTGTCCCTCCACTCTCAATGTCTCTCCACCGTTAGTCTCCCTACACCTTCATTCTTCCTCCACTTTCACTCTCCCTACACCAACACTCTCCCTACACCAACACTCTCCCTACACCAACACTCTCCCTACACCCTCACTCTTCCCACAATCACCACAGTGAAAATAGGTTCATCCTTTTGTAGCCTCTACTAAACGCTGAGACTGTTATTTAAATTAGTATATACACATGCTGCAACACTTCATATTATACATACATAGAGAGAGAGAGAGAGAGAGAGAGAGAGAGAGAGAGAGAGAGAGAGAGAGAGAGAGAGAGAGAGAGAGAGAGAGACTACAGAATGTTTATACCAAAATAAATTTCGCACTCGCCATTAAGATGCACTAATCCTTCACTATATTTGTTGCTGGACACAACAGTATTAATTTATCATGTGTGGCGTCCAGACAGTGCTGGCGGCCCTCACAATGAATGAGACGCGTACTCCTCCGCCTCGCCCACCACTCTCATTCTCCTCGTCCACTCTCCTCGCCCACTCTGCATGCCCATTCTCCACACCCACTCTCCTCGCCCACTCTTCACACCCACTTTCCTCGCTCATTCTCCTCGCCCACCCTCCACACCCACTCTCCTCGCCCACCCTCCACACCCACTCTCCTCGCCCACCCTCCACACCCACTCTCCTCGCCCACCCTCCACACCCACTCTCCTCGCCCACCCTCCACACCCACTCTCCTCGCCCACTCCACATACCCACTCTCCTCGACAACTCTCCATATCCACTCTCCTCACCCACCCTCGACATCCACTCTCCACACCCACTCTCCTCGACCACTCTTCTCTCCCAGCTACTCCAGTGGTCTCAACATTGAACGTTTATTCACCCAAAAAAGTAAGACAGTCCAGCCTGTGCTCTGCTTTCATTTCCACTTGCACTTACTTTAATGGGAATGAAAATGAAGGTGTATCTATAAGTTAAAGTAAAGAAATAACGCAGGAACATGTACGATCACGATCATGCACACACACACAACACACACACACACACACACACACACAACACACACACACAACACACACACACAACACACACACAACACACACACACACACACACACACACACACACACAACACACACACACACACACACACACACACACACACACACACACAAAATAACACCGAGACCAAGTGTCTATCGACAAGTGCCTTTGACAACCAGTAACTACATACGCACACATAGAATGGGCAATGGTGACAAGCAGGGATCCACAAGGGTCGGTATGACTTATAAGTTACTGTTCATACGCGAAACTTATACTGTTTTTGGTGTACATGAACGGCATGTCGGTAGAGTTAGTCTGATGTGTCCATGTTCATAGATGATGTGACAACAATAAAAAGGAATAAAAGTACTTCTTCTCTGAAGAGGACCTTGACTAGCTGCAGGATCGATCTGACAAGTGATTACTGGAATTCATCCCCAGCAAGTGCAAGGTTATGAAAATTAGGGAGAAGCAAAATAGACTAAAGTTCAGAAGACAAGGACTGCAAATCACGCTCTAGGAGGACCTTGGGGTGAACACAGCACCGAACATATTACCTAAGGTGCATATCAACCGAATAACCTCTGCAGTATTTTGCAAATATAAGCTTAGCTTTTACGAATCTCAACAAGGAATATTTCATAACACTACTTACGACATTTGTCTGGTCTATCTTCAAGTATGCAGCACCAGCATGGAACACACCTGATCTAACATGTCGAGAAACTTGAAAAAGGGGGTAGCGGCTCTCAACAAGATTAGTCCTGGAGCTATGATGAGAGAATAAAGTAGCTAAACCTGAAGATATTCGAAGACAGAAAGACCAACAAAAATATGATGCCACAGGAAACTCAGGAAGTATTTTTTCAGCCTCATAGTGGTTAGGGAATGGAATAAACTTGCCAAGGAAGTGGTAAAGGCACGACCTATACACAGATTTAGGAACAGGTATGATAGGTCTTATGAAGCCGGAAGAGTGAACATTGTAGACGCCAGTAACGACAGGACGAGATGAGACTCGATCTTTGCAACTACAAATAGACACGTACACACGTACGCACGCACACTCACATACACACACGTACGTTTACACGCACGCACGCACGCACGCACGCACGCACACACACACACACACACACACACACACACACACACACACACACACACACACAGGGCCAGATCTATGACTCGACCCCTGCAACTACATATAGTCGAGTATACACACACATGGGGCCAGGAGCTGTGAGTCGACCTCTGCACCCAGATATAAGTGAATACACATACATACAAACACGTATGCACACACGTACGCGCGCTAAAGTAAACATGCACACGCGCATGCAGAAAAAAATTAATCTCGGTTTAAGTACCAAAGATTTATTGACTACATAAATGAGAACATTTCCTGTTCAAACAAAAACTATGATTTAAATCTTATCCGGGAAAAAATAACAATTTGTTTCGTAAATGGGAACCAATTTCTTTCTTTTTCAAAATAACTGGTTGTTGAAGGAGGAAAAGAGGGAAGTGGAGGAGGGTTGGAGAGATAAAGGCGGGGGAGATGGAGGAATGTGGGAAAATATAGAACGGTAGGGAGATGGAGGAAACTGGGGAGATGTAGAAAGGTGGGGAGATGAAGGTGGGGAGATAGATGAAGTAAAGAAAGAAAAGATGCAGGATAAGGGAATGGAGGAGGATGGCATGGAGGAAGAGGTAGAGGCGGAAAGAATAAAATTAGAAAAAACAGAGGAAAATGTTGGAAATATACATGACGAGAATATAATGGAGTGAAGGAGAGGAGACATGCAGAAGAGACTCAGGTCATACAAGTCATCATAATAATCCTCTGATGTAGGAGACAACTACCCTGACGAGCCACTAATGATACCATAATGACCAATTTAAAGTAGGGGAATCCTCCAACATTTCCAACCCTGCATAATTGGTTGGCGCGTTACGTGATTCAAAAATACCGTGGGATTAAATGACAGACCAACATTCTTTGTAATTAATACCATGGTCTAAAAGAAATATTGTAATAATGAAATAAAAATGCATTCATCTGGTTATATTTTTCCTTGTATCTATGTTTTGTATTGTTAGTATTACAATCAAAACTAAAGTGCTAAACTCACAAGGTTTATTCAACGCTGTTTATGTTTTGTAGCCTAATAAAGGTAAGACAATATTTTAGGTTATTTCAGTGGATGGTAGCATGTGTTAAGCAATCCGAATTTGATTTTTTTTAGGTGGTTAAATCAGATCTATTCTTTTTGTGTATGTTTAACAAGCAAGACAAAATTAAAGACATTCACCCATCACACAGACACACACACACACACACACACACACACACACACACACACACACACACACACACACACACACACACACACACACACACACACACTTCGTATTCCTGAGTAGCCTACTAACAAGAGCCTGCTTCAGCAATGAGCATTTTGACACTTGAATTTCCAGGGAAGTTCGCTGTTAAATTAATCCTGATGAAACGTCACTCACCGAGGAGGTTCCCGCTGACCAAAACATAGCGCACCCTCCATATTAATTTCCTTCCCATTAAGTTTCACAGATACTCAAAACAAGTGAAGTTAAAACGCGGATATAAGAAACACCGATGGGACAGAGTAAGACATGTTTCAGTTTACTTTACTTTCCAAATAACATTCACACATGATGACAAGCAACTCATCGTGGCGAAGTCTGTGGTTTTCGCGAGCCGGGAATCCGCTTATTAGGTATTCCCAAAGTATACCTTTAAAGTGGTTGCCTGAATATTTTTTTCTTCCTTCAAGGTTCTCGTTTACAACTTGAAAACGCCTCATCCGATCTCATTCCAATATTCAGCACTGCTGAATATATCTAGGAAAAGCTGGTGGAACTACTGCCATGTTTAGGAGCCTTCTGGTCAGTTTGATGCAGTGCTATATGACTCTTGTGGGTTTAGCACTTAGTTTTGATTATAATAATTATAACGGTCAATTTGATAAAGATCATTTCCGAGTTTGATTTCCATGTGATAACTTGAGAAAACTTTCTCTGATCAGTTCCCAACTTTCAACATTGTTGTATCCTACCTTGACGAAGGTTAACATTATTATTACAATGTGTAGCTGCCAGAAACAAAAATTTACTTCTGAAATTGTACAACATATTTATCATAAAATAACTTCAGTATGCCTGTTCTCAATGGATTCAGTCTTTAATAGCTGATGAAAGTTATGAAAAGTATAACTGCTTTTGGGTTTGATTTGTGCAGATGCACATTTATCACGTTACTAACGTACTCACTAAACTTTGAATTTTTTAATTAATTCAGTACAGTAACATTGAATGCCAATGCGTTTTCCTTAAAGGAAGATTCGTGTTAATTTGGGGATATATAAGTGTTAATCTACCAATTTTTAAAAGAAATTGGTTTCACTATTCTCATTGGGGAATTAATCTTCTGATAGGTTTCAAACCTTAAGCCCTGATATATCCCCCTTCCTCAAATGATAGGTTTGAGCTTATTTTTGTAGAAAAGTCTAGGTACTAATTTGCCATTCATACTGAACTAATTGGGATAGTATCCACGTAATGACTTGTAGATGCTTCTGATTGGCTTCAAAATTTCAACGCTGATATTTAAATGCATTATAAACCGGTAGCACACTATGTACAATTTCTTATGCGTCCATTGAGATAAAGCAGGCTGGGCTTATAGAATACGGGGATGGATGCCTTTCTTGGCTCGCGCTGCAACCCAAACACATCTAGTTATCATCTTACGTCAGGTTATGATGAACGAGCCTCTACCCGAGGACTGGCATCACAAGTTCACAACCCAGTGTGCTAGGCAGGCAGGCGCCAGCCACTGTTCACTTCGCTATGGTATAAACAAGCTGTTGCACACGCACACTCAAAGGTGCACGCACATACTCAGGTATACGCACCGGTAACATACGAGTATATCTGTTCGTAAACCCAGGTCTACACGCACAGATATACAATTGACTACACACACACACGCATACGCGCACGCGCACACACACACACACGCCAGGAGCTAAGACTCGACCCCTGCAACCACAAATAGGTGAGTACACACACACACGCCAGGAGCTAAGACTCGACCCCTGCAACCACAAATAGGTGAGTACACACACACACACACACACACACACACACACGTAGAGGGGCGCCCAACATCCCAGTAGAAGCAAACACTCCAGCACACGCAAACACTCCCGCACACGCAAACACTAAAGAACACGCAAACTCTCGGGGCACACTCAAACACGTGCAAACATTCGTGGGCACGCAAACTCATTCTAACGCGCAAACATGAAAACACGCACACACAAACACGCAAACAGAGCATCAACCACATACCCCCTGATGATATCAATCTTCATTCCGGCACATGATCCCTTTCAAGCCTATATGGTATAATAATTTGAAACATGATTGTGATAAATGAATTAGGCAGAATGCGATTATCTAAATTGGTTACTCGTGATGAGGCTCAGAGATACTCCGGGTGAGGCGACTTAACTAGTAACTTTGTATTCTGTCTGAGAGTCAAGGTTACTAGGTAAGGAGGGGTATTGGAGAGGGGGTGAGTGGGGAGGGAACTCATGGGGCATGGGGTGATGGATGGGGAGGGGAAAGGATAAAAGATGGGAGGTAAGGGGAGGGGAAAGGATAAAAGATGGGAGGTAAGGGGAGGGAGGGAGGAGATAGACGGTGCCATTGTACAAGACCAGTACAGGTGATGTACTCAAGAGGCTGCCGCCACTGATGCTGCTGTTCTTGTTGCTGAGGCTACTGCTGCTGCTGCTTTTCCTGCTAGCTTTGTTGCCGCTATTGCTTCTGCTATTGTTTTTATTTCCTGCTGGTTTTGTCGTTGCTATTGCTGCTTCTTTGCTGTTTGTGTAGCTAACGTATTTATTGTTTCTGCTGTTTTTGTCGCTGCTGCTGCTTCTGCTGTTTCAGCTGTAGGTGTGCGTGCTGCTACAGCTGTAGGTGTGCGTGCTGCTACAGCTGTTGCTTGTGTCTATGTACCTACTATCATTTATATTTAGTAGTGGCACTACTAAATATATTTTTGTTAGGTAGCTATCCCTTCATTGCCTGACTACTTTTTCTCCCTCCTTAAGTTAATGGATTTACAAAAAAAAATCACAATATACAGAGGAGCTTTATGAGACAGCTACTGCATGCCTCAACCTTCAGTTAAAATTCCGTTATGTTAACATATTCAAGCAATGATGATACTCAATAATGTGGTCAGAATTGCATATTACTGTGTTGCTTTTCTACTGAGTAATATTCAGTGTTGATTATAAGTTGGTAGCTATATGTGCCTATGGTAAATATTAAAGAATGAAATGGACTTTTATTTGACTTTACTGGGTTATGTTTGGTTGAATCAACATAATGTACAATATATGTATGTCCAAAAATTCAAGTAAAATTTATATTTCTGTTGGTAAAACAATTTGTAGATTCTACAAAACTCGTAGGCACATCGGCTTGCGATGAGTTGTAGGACTCGCTTGTCATGAGTTCAAACCCCACCCGTTCCGTGAGTTGCCAATGTTATTACGCGGATAACTCTGACCGTTGTTGTTACAAGCCCTGCAAATACAGCAATTTATTTGCAAGCTACAATAGACAACAGGTGAGGGAATAATGTATGCATACGCATATTTTACCAAGCCCGTATTAGGCTTAGCATTTTCGATCACTGTTACTTTCATTAACTGAATGGCTCTTCTGATCGACGGAAAGATTTGGACTGATTTTGGGCTGTGTAAGCTCCAATTTGCCAATTTAATGCTTGAAATTGTGAAAATCTGAATAGTGGTTTCCATATAATTTGTAAATGCCTCGTTCATTTGGGTTCAAACCTTGAACACTTAGAACTTGAGAATGCAACTTTTAAGCAGCTTACTAAGTTTGAGTAAATTTTCAGAAACTGGTCTACGTGTCTTAAACGGAAAACGCCACTTCTGATTAGATTAAAATTTTCAAAGCTGGTTATCTTACTTAATGGAAAGTTCAAATTGATTTTGAGCTGTGTGACAACTTGCCATTTTTTACTGAAGAAACTGGGATATTAGTTGCCATGGGATAACTTGTGATTACCTTTTCTACCTGACTTCAAGTCTTCAATGCTGATATTTAAATAAATTAGAAACTTATGCCGCACTCTGCATAATTCTTTTGTGTGCACTAAGGTACATATTTCAAGGCTTATGGGAAACAGGAATACCTTAGTCAGATCGCGAAGCAACCGAAACAGGTGTACTAGTTATTGTTCCTTCACACACACTCCTGTTTCAGGTGCTACTCCTGTTGCAGTTGCTGTTATTTCGTACTCATTTCTGGTCCAGATTCCATTACTGCTGCTGCTTCTGCTTCAGCTGTTCTTGCTTTACACTCATTCCTTTCCCAGGTGCTGCTACTGCTGATGCCGCTGTTTCTACTACTCTTGCTTAACACTAATTAATGTTCTATGTCACACCACTGCTGCTGCTGCTTCTACTGTTATTGCTTTACATTCACTAATGTACCAGGAGCTAATACTTATACTGCTACTGCTGTTGTTGCACTCGCGTTCCACAGCGATCGCCATAACGAAGCAGAAGCCAGCGGTCCCCAAGGGAGCCGGTGTTAACATTGCCATCAACAGGGTGGCCACACTGGCCAATTTACCGCTCACGCCAGTATGGCGCGTTGCAATCAGGCACACGCTTTTACCCCCCACATCTTTATGCTAACACTCATAAGCTCATTTATATACAAACAAAAATTGTTCATTTTTAGAGAAATTTTCAGCGGCGTGTTTTGAAACTAGTAATTGGAAGGTTAATTTTATAGAGCATTTATGTACGTAGAGAGACCAGTCTGTGCTCCCTCCGCTTCAAGTGTTACTAAAGCTCTTGTTCCTATACGGCATATATAGACAATATAGAAATTATGTATTTTTGTAATTTAGAGGGGGGGGAGAGAGAGAGAGAGAGAGAGAGAGAGAGAGAGAGAGAGAGAGAGAGAGAGAGAGAGAGAGAGAGAGAGAGAGAGAGAGAGAGAGAGGGGGAGGGGAGGGAGGGAGTTAGAGAAGAGATTCTTGCCACGCATAACATAGATATTATCACCTTGGATCTATCTATCCTAGACTCATACGAGGAAAAATAACACTGTCGAATGTATATGAAGAAGCCTTGAGGAGCCACCTGCACCAGCACTGCTGAGTGACTCGTTACACGGCGGTTCCATCAGCACAGCTAAAAGACATTATCTGATCGGACTAATGATGCTAATTGCGTTTCTAAATGTGGGGGGGAAGAGCACTTAACTCCATCCCAGCTACCATCATGCTAGGTGCACTCGGTTTTGTAGTTCTAGTAAGTGGATATTCTGTTTTACTCAGTAGCTGTATCTTGCCATTTGTCTAGTGTTTCAAATAATTTATTGTATACACGAGTATGTGTGTAATTATATACATATATTATATACATATATTATGTTATATTATATATATATATATATATATATATATATATTTTTTTATTATATATATATATATATATATATATATATATATATATATATATATATATATATATATATGCAATAAGATCACAGTAAACAGGTCATTTCAGAATATGCAAAACAACCACTGTGAAAGAATAGAGAACTTCCAAGCGCTTTCGTGACTATTCACATTATCAATGTGAGTAGTCACGAAAGCGCTTGGAAGTTCTCTATTCTTTCAAAGTGGTTGTTTTGCATATATATATATATATATATATATATATATATATATATATATATATATATATATATATATATATATATATATATATATATATATATAATGTGTGTGTGTGTGTGTGTGTGTGTGTGTGTGTAAAATCATAAAAACAGAGGTTAGTATAGCACAGGACAATATAAGCTAATATGGCACAAGACTGTATATGATAGTATTGCGCAGAATATAAAAAATAATATGGGATATAAGATAGAATATAAAAGAAACATATAGCATAGGGAATGCTAGGTTCAGTTTCTTGGATCAAGAGCCACTGGCAGGGATCAATGAACCTCCCCTGTGGAGCACAGGTGATGCTGCAGCCAAGGCCACTCCTGACTCCTTGTCACCTGCAGTTTTCATTTCTATACGTTAAGCTGCGTTAATTTGAATGTATGGCTTTTATACACCAAATATTCGTTTGTGTCTGATACCAGTTAAGCAAGTGTGTGCACGCACCTACACACACACACACAAATCCCTACCATAGTTCAAATATTACAATCTTAAAATTATTACAAAAGTTTTGAAGAATAGTCCTTAAACAATCTTCTAATCACAACAATGATCTTGTGATCTGATAAATAATCCACGTAAAAACGCATAAATAATGAATGGATGTTTCAAATGAGCGACTCGAACAGGGAACCGACTGAACCAATGAGCATTAGTCCGATCTAATCACTGGACCAAATTGGCCAATCATAGAGCGGAACGATAAGCTAATTAAGCTATTAAAATCACAAAAGCAGCGGAGCCAGAGGCAGCCAGGCAGTTGCATGCTCATTGAAAGATCCACCGATCACCTCTTGCCAAGACTTGCGCAATGCTCCTTTCACACCAGGGAGAGGGAGAAAGGGAGATAGGGTGAGGTACAAAGGAGGAGTGTGAAAAGAGTGGGCGAGGGCAGTGTGGGAAAGGTGAGAGAGGGGAAGTTGTGGGTAATGAGGGTAAATAATAGTTACTCATCCTCTCACCTCATAGAATGTCATATTGAACACTGTAGTGACACGTCTAAGAACTACTAATGTAAATACAGCTCGAGTTGTGTGTTAAGTAGGTACCTGCTAGTCAGCCGACTGTCGTTGGTCTCCTTGAGAAAGGGAACTGAAGTACACCGCAGATAATGGGCCACATTGATTCTTGGGATATTCTGACTCGCTCTTTGGATCAGAGATGTGAATAGTCTTCATATTCTTGAGACGGTATGTAGTAGTTACAAGCTCTGAAAGAGTCTTATCAAATAGAGACTTGGCCTGTTGTGTGTGTGTGTGTGTGTGTGTGTGTGTGTGTGTGTGTGTGTGTGTGTGTTAGTTACCATTTTGTCTTAGGCACATGTCGATTAGACACTAGGCCTTTTGTGTGTGTGTGTGTGTGTGTGTGTGTGTGTGTGTGTGTGTGTGTGTGTGTGTGTGTGTGTGTGTGTGTGTATACTCACCCAGTTATACTTACCCAGTTGAGGTTGCAGGGGTCGAGTCCAAGCTCCCGGCCCCACCTTTTCACTGGTCACTACTAGGTCACTCTCCCTGAACCTTGAGCTTTATCATACCTCTGCCCAAAGCTATGTATGGATCCTGCCTCCACCACACCGCCCCGTGTGTGTGTGTGTGCGTGTGTGTGTGTGTGTGTGTGTGTGTGTGTGTGTGTGTGTGTGTGTGTGTGTGTGTGTGTGTGTGTGTGTGTGTGCGTAGGTGGGTGGGTGTAGGTGTGTGTGTGTGTAGGTGTTAGTTACCATTTTGTACTAGGCACAGGTGTGTGTGTGTGTGTGTGTGTGTGTGTGTGTGTGTGTAGGTGTGTGTGTGTGTGTGTGTGTAGGTGTGTGTGTAGGTGTGTGTGTAGGTGTGTGTGTATAGGTGTGTGTGTGTGTGTAGGTGTGTGTGTGTAGGTGTGTGTGCAGGTGTGTGCGTGTAGGTGTGTGTGTGCAGGTGTGTGTGTGTAGGTGTGTGTGTGTAGGTGTGTGTGTGTAGGCGTGTGTGTGTGTAGGCGTGCGTGTGTAGGCGTGCGTGTGTGTAGGTGTTTGTGTGTGTGTAGGTGTGTGTAGGTGTGTGTGTGTGTAGGTGTGTGTGTGTGTGTGTGTGTGTGTGTGTAGGTGTGTGTGTGTGTGTGTGTAATGTGTGTGTAGATGTGTGTGTAGATGTGTGTGTAGATGTGTGTGTAGATGTGTGTGTAGATGTGTGTGTAGGTGTGTGTGTAGGTGTGTAAGTGTGTGTAGGTGTGTGTAGGTGTGTGTGTGTGTAGGTGTGTGTGTGTGTGTGTGTGCGTGAGTGTGTGTGTGTGTTGTGTGTGTGTGTGTAGGTGCATGTAGGTGTGTAGGTGTGTAGGTGTGTGTGTGTAGGTGTGTGTGTGTAGGTGTGTGTGTGTAGGTGTGTGTGTGTAGGTGTGTGTGTGTGTGTGTGTAGGTGTGTGTGTGTGTGTGTGTAGGTGTGTGTGTGTGTGTGTGTGTGTGTGTGTGTGTGTGTGTGTGTGTATAGGTGTGTGTGTCTGTGTGTAGGTGTGTGTGTGTGTAGGTGTATGTGAGTAGGTGTGTGTGAGTAGGTGTGTGTGAGTAGGTGTGTGAGTAGGTGTGTGTGAGTAGGTGTGTGTGAGTAGGTGTGTGCGAGTAGGAGTGTATGTGTAGGTGTGTGTGTGTAGGTGTGTGTGTGTGTAATCTCTAACTAAAGTCACACCGGTGTTCTCTAGCTGACCTCTACTTGTTTTTACTCTATTGTCTGTCCTTGCCTATTGTTTATTGATGATAGACGGACTCTTCATCCAAGGAATTAGTGCTACTGTCCTCTTTATTTGGTCGTATCTGATTATTTTCCACTGCACAGCCTGTGTATGATGGTTAGGGGTTTTGCGCTTCCCAACTATATAATAATTATATTATTATTATTATGATAAATATCTTCCTCATTATAACACTCCAAATAATCCTCTTCTTCCTCCGCATTTCCTCTTCGTCATCCTTCTTATACTACTTTCTTATTTTCTCTTATCTTTATTCTAATACACTAAAAACGCTTCTTTCTCCACTTAATCTTAATTCTCCTACTACCACTTTTTCCCCTTCAGCTGCCCTCTGCTCATCTTTCCCTTTCTATTCCTCTTCGCTTTCCTTCTCTTCCACTAATATCCTGATATAATCAGCTCTGTAGGTAATATCAATAATGAGGGTTTAGGTCAAGTGTTGGGTGTCTGAGTGTCAGTTCAAGTATTAGTGGTATGAGTGTAATGTCAAGTGTTAGGAGTCTGAGTGTAAAAACACCCACAACCATCACAACTAATAAACATAACACTCACAACCACAACAGTCACAACCATAACAGTCACAACCACAACCAACACAACAATCACCACAACAACAATGCCCCCACCATCAACGCCACCTCGTCCTCTTCCCTCTTCCTTCCGTTCCTCCTTCTTGCCACGTTTCATTTACATTCAATCCTCCCGTCTTTTGTAGGCTTCTCTCCATCATCAACTCCCTCCCACCGCCCTTGTCAAGCCGGGCCAGGGGACTCATTAAGGGAATGACAGGGAATTTGTCATGCTCCCTGGCTGGGCGGGAGTTAGTAAGGGGGAAGGAATAAGGGAGGGAGGGAGGGGAGAGATGAGGAAGAGAGAAGGGTAAGACAAAGAGGGTAGGGGTGAAGGAGCAAGGGGTCAGGAAGGAAGAATTGGTTTGGTAGGAGGGTAGGGGTGAGGGAGAATGGTAGGGGTGTAGAAGAAGGGTTGTGCTGAGAGAGGAAGGTAGGAGTGAGGATGGTAGGGATTACGGAGGGTTATTGGTGAAGGAGGAAAGTAACGGTGAGGCAGTGAATAAGAACGGTAGGGAAGAGGCACGAACGTAGAAGAGAATGGGGTAGGTAGGGGTAAGGAAGGAAAGGTTACAATGGGGAGAGAATAGAGAAGCGAGGGACGAGAGAGAGGAAGACTAATGAACACAGATGAAAGAACGAGAACAAATTAGATTTAGAAGACAGGAAGGGAGCTGGTGTCAGGATATGTACACAGGAAGCACTAAACCAGGTAAGATATATATATGTCGTGCTGAGTAGGTAAAACTGGTCAATTAGCATGAACTTATTTAAAATTAAGTCCTTTCTAGAAATTTCTCTTATACGTTTAAATATAGTTTTTTGTTTATGTCAATGTACAAATTAATAATTTTTACCAGAAGAACCTCAGAAAATTTACCTAACCTTATTATAACAAACGAAATTTAATTTAGCCTTATCCAATTAAATATATTTTAGGTAAGTTTACAATAATTTAATAAACACAATGATATACGTGTATCTTTTTCGTTAGGTTCAGAATGATTTCCGCGGAATTATCGCATACGCCAATTTTTACTTGCCTTATTCGGCAAGAAGAGAATTGCTATTTAAGCCAAAATCGCATATATATATATCTATATATATATATATATATATATATATATATATATATATATATATATATATATGTCGTGCCGAATATGTAAAACTGGTCAGTTAGCAAGAACTCATTTAAAATTCAGTCCTTTCTGAAATTTTCTCTTATACGTTTAAAGATATATTTTTTTCATTAATGTTAATGTAAAAATTTTTAATTTTGCACCAAAAGAATCTTAGAAAACTTACCTAACCTTATTATAACAAGAGCAATTTATTTTAGCCTAATCCAACTAAATATATTTTAAATATGTTTACAATAATTTAGTGCTAAACAAACACAATCAAATATATTTTTTTCGTTAGAATCAGAATGATTTTGGCGAAATTATTGCATACACAAATTTTCACTTGTCCTATATAGCAAGATGAGCGTTGCTATTTAAGCTAAGATCGCAAGTTCTGCCTATTCGGCACGACATACATATATATATATATATATATATATATATATATATATATATATATATATATATATATATATATATATATATATATATATATCGTGCCGAATAGGCAGAACTTGTGATCTTGGCTTAAATAGCAACGCTCATCTTGCCATATAGGACAAGCGAAAATTTGTGTATGCAGTAATTTCGCCAAAATCATTCTGAACCTAAGGAAAAAATATATTTCACTGTGTTTGTTTAGTATTAAATTATTGTAAACAAATCTAAAATATATTTAGTTGGGTTAGGCTAAAATAAATTGTTCTTGTTATAATAAGGTTAGGTAAGTTTTCTAAGATTCTTTTGGTGCAAAATTAATTTTTTTACATTAACAATAATGAAAAAAATATATCTTTAAAAGTATAAGAGAAAATTTTAGAAAGGACTTAATTTTAAATGAGTTCTTGCTAATTGACCAGTTATATATATAAATATATATATATATATATATATATATATATATATATATATATATATATATATATATATATATATATATATATATATATATTTCTTTTCTTTCAACAAACCGGCCGTATCCCACCAAGGTGGGGTGGCCCAAAAGGAAAAATGAAAGTTTCTCCTTTTACATTTAGTAATATATACAGGAGAAGAGGTTACTAGCCCCTTGCTCCCGGCATTTTAGTCGCCTCTTACAACACGCATAGCTTACGGAGGAAGAATTCTGTTCCACTTCCCCATGGAGATAAGAGGAAATAAACAAGAACTAGAAAGAAAATAGAAGAAAACCCAGATGGGTGTGTACATGTATGTTTGTACATGTATGTGTAGTGTGACCTAAGTGTCAGTAGAAGTATCAAGTCGTACCTGAAATCTTGCATGTTTATGAGACAGAAAAAAAGACACCAGCAATCCTACCATCATGTAAAACAATTACAGGCTTCCGTTTTACACTCACTTGGCAGGACGGTAGTACCTCCCTGGGCGGTTGCTGTCTACCAACCCACTACCACTATATATATTATATATATATAATATATATATATATATATATATATATATATATATATATATATATATATAATATATATATATATATATATATATATATATATAACTACAAATTCTCTGCCTTATATTCACACCACACATTGCTCTCAGACATGATATCTCCGCTGCCTTCAGCCTTCTCCTTGTTGAAACATTCACCATCCATGTTTCCCAACCATATAAGAGCGTTGGTATAACTATACTCTCATACAGTCTCCTCTTTGCTTCCATGGACAAAGTTCTTTGTCTCCACAGACTCCTAAGTGCACCACTCACCTTTTTTCCCTCGTCACTTCAATGATTCACCACATCCTTCATAGACTCATCTGCTGACACGTCCACTCCCAAATATCTGAACACATTCACTTCCTCCATACTCTCTCTCTCCAATCTGATATCCAACCTTACATTGCCTATTTTTTTTATCCTCATCACCTTACCCTTTCCTATATTCACTTTTAACTTCCTTCTTTTACATCCTCTAACAAACTCATCAACCAACCTCTGCAACTTCTCTTCAAAATCTCCCAAAAGCACAGTGTCATCAGCAAAGAGCAACTGTGACAACTCCCACTTTGTGTTAGATTCTATCTTTTTACCGCACACCTCTTCCCAACACCCGAGCATTTACTTCTCTATAAATATATTGAACAACCATGGTGACATCACACATCCCTGTCTAATTCCTACTTTTACTGGGAAATAATCTCCCTCTCGCCTACATACTCTAACCTGAGCCTCACTATCCTCGTAAAAACGTATCACTGCTTTCAGTAACGTACCTCCTATTCCATACATTTGCACCATCTGTCACATTGTCCCCCTATCCACCTTATCATATGCCTTTTCCAAATCCATAAATGCCACAAAAACCTCTTTATCCTTATCTAAATACTGTTCACCTATGTGTTTCACTGCAAACACTTGGTCTACACACCCCCTACCTTTCCTGAAGCCTCCTTGTTCATCAGCTATCCTGCTCTCCGTCTTACTCATAATTCTTTCAATAATAACTCTACCATACACTTTACCTGTTACACTCAACAGACTTATCCCCCTTTAATTTTTACACTCTTTCGTCCCCTTTGCCTTCATACAAAGGAACTATGCATGCTCTTTGCCCATCCCTAGGTACCTTACCCTCTTCCATTCATTTATTAAATAAAAGCACTAACCACTCCAAAACTATATCCCCACCTGCTTTTAACATTTATATCTTTATCCCATCAATCCTAGCTGTTTTACCTCCTTTCATTCTACTCACTGCCCCGTGCACTTCCCCCACACTTACAACTGGTTCTTCCTCACTCCTATAAGAAGTTATTTCTCCTTGTCCTATGCACGAAATCATAGCTTCCCTATCTTCATCAACAATTAACAATTCCTCGAAATATTCCTTCCATCTTCCCGATACCTCTAACTCTCCATTTAATAACTCTCCTATTTTTAACTAACAAATCTTTCCCCAGGCTTTCTCAACTTATTAATCTCACTCCAAAACTTTCTTATTTTCAACAAAATTTGGTAATAACATCTCGCTCACTCTCTCATTTGCTCTCTTTTTACATTGCTTCACCACTCTTTTAACCTCTCTTTTTCTTGCCATATTCTCCTCCCTCCTTGCATCATTTCTACTTTGTAAAAACCTCTCATATGCTAACTTTTTCTTACTACTCTCTTAACATCATCATTCCACCAATCACTCTTCTTCCCTCCCACACCCACTTTCCTGTAACCATAAACTTCTCCTGAACACACTAACACTATATTCTTAAACTTACCCCATATATCTTCTACCCCCATCTGTCCTCCAACAGTTGATTATATCTTACCCTAACTGCCTCCTCCCTTAGTTTATAAACCTTCATATATATAGATATATATATATATATATATATATATATATATATATATATATATATATATATATATATATATATATATATATATATATTGTTGTGCCCACGAACGAGTGGTATTGATCAATAACAACACTACGACTAGCCAAGGACTCGAACCCATGCTGCTTTGGCCTGCCTCATGGTGGGCGAAAACTCGTGATGCCTTAATCCACTGGATCATACAATCCTTAAGAATAGCGCATCCAGCGGAACTGGATGTTGTACTCGCTACCCAAGGACATACGATGGTGTGGACGACTCTAGGCTAATTTCATTCTAGTCCCTGTTTGGTGTACTAGTACAACGAGCAGTATTTTATATTATTGTGCCCACGAACGAGTGGTATTGAACAATAACAACACTGCGACTAGCCAAGGACTTGAACCCATGCTGCTTTGGCCTGCCTCATGGTGGGTGAAAACCATCACGTCACTACAACAAAGCTACACCTCACATAAGCGTGACGACACCTGACTACGAAACCCACCTAATACTCTACCCAAGAATTAAGATTTATTTCTTGTCTAATGTATCATTAAATTCTTTCCAAATTGTATTAATTATAAATGAATCCAATTTATTTAAACCAAAGGAAATATTCATATTTTCAAAACTGCTTTTTATGAAACATGATTCAATTATATTCCTGTCGACCATGGTATAACTATACCATGGTCGACAGAAGCTTGATACAACTTTCTCAGCCTTTTGAAAATCGATTGGATGGTAAAATCTCTCACATGAATAAAAAGAGCACTAGAATCTTGTCCAGTTCTAATACTACATTTATGTTGTTTTAATCTTAGTTAAAGACTTTTACCAGCTTGACCGTAATAAACTTTATCGCAAATTTTATAAGGAATCTTATACACACATCCGTCAGCATTTTGGGGGGAATTCTTTACCAAAAGTTTTTTTTTTACTGTATCAAGATTTTTCAATACAACTTTGATATTAAAAGTCTTAAGAAGAGAAGGCATATCAACCAAGTTTTCAGGGTAAGGGAGAAACATATTTTTAGTTGAATAAGGTTGATTCCCTTTCTGGATTATAAAAAGTATTTCTAGAAATTTTAAAAGATTCATCAATTAAATTTCTTGGGTATTTTAGATCATTAGCTATTTCATAAATTTTGGATATTTCTTCATCTATGAACTCTGGACTACAAATACGTAAAGCTCTCAAAAACATTGATGAGAAAACCAACAGTTTAACTATCTTGATGCGAAGAATAATAGTGTATACAGGAACAGTTATTTGTAGGTTTTCTGTAAATTTTAAATTTAAATTCATTATTACCCTTAATAATTAAAACATCTAGAAAAGGCAATGAGTTATTTGTTTCGAACTCAACAGTAAAGTTTACAGAATGGGCTAACCTATTTAACCTCTTAGCCATAAGACAAAATATCGTCAACATATCTAAACCACTTAGCTGTATTAGGAAGGATTGTGCTACGCAGTCTAGTTTCAAAAAATTCCATGTACAAGTTACTAAGAACAGGTGAAAGAGAATTTCCCATTGCCATGTCATACTTCTGAGTATACAATTCATCATTAAATACAAATTTTGCATCAACAATGCAAAGTTTAATAAGTTTGATGATAGGAACTGGCAGTGGTAGATTGTAATTAACAAGTTCTTCAGATAAGAAACTTAATAAATCATCAACTGGAACTTTTGTTAACATCTCTCTCTCTCTCACACACACACAATATATATATATATATATATATATATATATATATATATATATATATATATATATATATATATATATATATATATATATATATATATATATATATATATAGGATGGGGTCCACCTCTGGTGTAAATTGTGGGACCCATAGCCTCGGAGAAGTGGATAAAAAGGCTTCAATGACGAATATTTGGATTTCTTCCTGAAGCCGCTTGAATATTCCACTTCCCCTACCACCCCATCTTTTGATATATATATATATATATATATATATATATATAGATATATTTTTTTTTTTATATTATCACACCGGCCGATTCCCACCAAGGCAGGGTGGCCCGAAAAAGAAAAACTTTCACCATCATTCACTCCATCACTGTCTTGCCAGAAGGGTGCTTTACACTACAGTTTTTAAACTGCAACATTAACACCCCTCCTTCAGAGTGCAGGCACTGTACTTCCCATCTCCAGGACTCAAGTCCGGCCTGCCGGTTTCCCTGAATCCCTTCATAAATGTTACTTTGCTCACACTCCAACAGCACGTCAAGTATTAAAAACCATTTGTCTCCATTCACTCCTATCAAACACGCTCACGCATGCCTGCTGGAAGTCCAAGCCCCTCGCACACAAAACCTCCTTTACCCCCTCCCTCCAACCCTTCCTAGGCCGACCCCTACCCCGCCTTCCTTCCACTACAGACTGATACACTCTTGAAGTCATTCTGTTTCGCTCCATTCTCTCTACATGTCCGAACCACCTCAACAACCCTTCCTCAGCCCTCTGGACAACAGTTTTGGTAATCCCGCACCTCCTCCTAACTTCCAAACTACGAATTCTCTGCATTATATTCACACCACACATTGCCCTCAGACATGACATCTCCACTGCCTCCAGCCTTCTCCTCGCTGCAACATTCATCACCCACGCTTCACACCCATATAAGAGCGTTGGTAAAACTATACTCTCATACATTCCCCTCTTTGCCTCCAAGGACAAAGTTCTTTGTCTCCACAGACTCCTAAGTGCACCACTCACTCTTTTTCCCTCATCAATTCTATGATTCACCTCATCTTTCATAGACCCATCCGCTGACACGTCCACTCCCAAATATCTGAATACGTTCACCTCCTCCATACTCTCTCCCTCCAATCTGATATTCAATCTTTCATCACCTAATCTTTTTGTTATCCTCATAACCTTACTCTTTCCTGTATTCACCTTTAATTTTCTTCTTTTGCACACCCTACCAAATTCATCCACCAATCTCTGCAACTTCTCTTCAGAATCTCCCAAGAGCACAGTGTCATCAGCAAAGAGCAGCTGTGACAACTCCCACTTTGTGTGTGATTCTTTATCTTTTAACTCCACGCCTCTTGCCAAGACCCTCGCATTTACTTCTCTTATAACCCCATATATAAATATATATGATATATGAGAGAATTTATCCCCTTTGCCTTTATACAAAGGAACTATGCATGCTCTCTGCCAATCCCTAGGTACCTTACCCTCTTCCATACATTTATTAAATAATTGCACCAACCACTCCAAAACTATATCCCCACCTGCTTTTAACATTTCTATCTTTATCCCATCAATCCCGGCTGCCTTACCCCCTTTCATTTTACCTACTGCCTCACGAACTTCCCCCACACTCACAACTGGCTCTTCCTCACTCCTACAAGATGTTATTCCTCCTTGCCCTATACACGAAATCACAGCTTCCCTATCTTCATCAACATTTAACAATTCCTCAAAATATTCCTTCCATCTTCCCAATACCTCTAACTCTCCATTTAATAACTCTCCTCTCCTATTTTTAACTGACAAATCCATTTGTTCTCTAGGCTTTCTTAACTTGTTAATCTCACTCCAAAACTTTTTCTTATTTTCAACAAAATTTGTTGATAACATCTCACCCACTCTCTCATTTGCTCTCTTTTTACATTGCTTCACCACTCTCTTAACTTCTCTCTTTTTCTCCATATACTCTTCCCTCCTTGCATCACTTCTACTTTGTAAAAACTTCTCATATGCTAACTTTTTCTCCCTTACTACTCTCTTTACATCATCATTCCACCAATCGCTCCTCTTCCCTCCTGCACCCACTTTCCTGTAACCACAAACTTCTGCTGAACACTCTAACACTACATTTTTAAACCTACCCCATACCTCTTCGACCCCATTGCCTATGCTCTCATTGGCCCATCTATCCTCCAATAGCTGTTTATATCTTACCCTAACTGCCTCCTCTTTTAGTTTATAAACCTTCACCTCTCTCTTCCCTGATGCTTCTATTCTCCTTGTATACCATCTACCTTTTACTCTCAGTGTAGCTACAACTAGAAAGTGATCTGATATATCTGTGGCCCCTCTATAAACATGTACATCCTGAAGTCTACTCAACAGTCTTTTATCTACCAATACATAATCCAACAAACTACTGTCATTTCGCCCTACATCATATCGTGTATACTTATTTATCCTCTTTTTCTTAAAATATGTATTACCTATAACTAAACCCCTTTCTATACAAAGTTCAATCAAAGGGCTCCCATTATCATTTACACCTGGCACCCCAAACTTACCTACCACACCCTCTCTAAAAGTTTCTCCTACTTTAGCATTCAAGTCCCCTACCACAATTACTCTCTCACTTGGTTCAAAGGCTCCTATACATTCACTTAACATCTCCCAAAATCTCTCTCTCTCCTCTGCATTCCTCTCTTCTCCAGGTGCATACACGCTTATTATGACCCACTTCTCGCATCCAACCTTTACTTTAATCCACATAATTCTTGAATTTACACATTCATATTCTCTTTTCTCCTTCCATAACTGATCATTTAACATTACTGCTACCCCTTCCTTTGCTCTAACTCTCTCAGATACTCCAGATTTAATCCCATTTATTTCCCCCCACTGAAACTCTCCTACCCCCTTCAGCTTTGTTTCGCTTAGGGCCAGGACATCCAACTTCTTTTCATTCATAACATCAGCAATCATCTGTTTCTTGTCATCCGCACTACATCCACGCACATTTAAGCAACTTATGTTTACTGGGGAACGGGGTCGAGACACTGCTCTTGTCCTCACCTCTTGGATTCGATTGGTGAACATATACTGAGCTCCCACTTGCTGTGTGTGAATGATGTTTCTTGCATGCGCACTTTTATATCATGGAACTCTATACCATCAACAAATATAAAACGCGAGCTTAAGGCTTCCCTTATCTTTTATTTTTACCCTATCTTCCCCCTGAAGACTAAGACACTGAGTAAAACTCTTAAACAAACTTGGTCATTCCAAGGGCAACTTTTTTTTTTTTACACAGGGTTTGACAAGCTTAAGTTAAGGATCCCTAGCATTATTGACAAGCTATTTACAGATTAAGGATTCCTAACTTTATTAACAAGCTAAGAGCTGTTACCCACATTAGCTCATTTGAAAGCATTTTTATTGTTATGAAACATACAAGTAGGGAACAGGATGAAGTTGGAGCTATCTGTGGGCCAGCATTTTCATTTGATCAACTATCTCGTTGACATCATAATGCTGTACGAATGTGTTCCAGACTCGAGTCATCCTGAGGCTAAATGATCTCAGATGAAGTGATATTTTGGAGAAGGGTACAGCCAGAGTGAGGTTGCTGCTTTCTGCCCGTCTTGTGGGTATGCTATTCACACCCAGACTTATATCTGAGTTCCCCGGGAGCTTCTCATTCCCCACATTACGTGTTAAACCTCTAGACAGCCTCACAGAGCAACTACGGGTACAATTATTTTAATTTTTCCACTACTTGACTGGGAATCTCACAATGAGGTGCGCAGAGAAAGACCTTTTACCAATGACAAGCTCAGTGCTGATGGGTGTGTAAGCCATTTTGTCTTTCGAGGACTGTCCTCTTTCATGATCGTCACTTCTCTATTTATCACTGTCTTGGTTTCACTGTTCTCTCTCTCTCTCTCTCTCTCTCTCTCTCTCTCTCTCTCACACAGAATTCTCCCCCCAACTCTCAAAGGAGAAAAACACTTGAAAAAATAAATCTTGTAACAAAAAACTGTTTGTCCTTTAAAAAGCTGCTTGCGCTCCTGTATCAAACATTTAATTCTCGTGTGTGTTCTAAGCCCAGCTCTGCTTTTAAAAAAAGTTAGGTTAACAAAGGTCTGGTAATGAACGAGTGACACGAATGTCGGCCAGAAAACACGGGAGGAAATCCTACTGGCTAATCATCCAATTGTTTAATTTGCTCTCATTTCTCCCCGTGTTAAAAAGTTTTTGCTAAATTTAAGATTTTGCCAAGAGTTGCCAATTTATTGGGCATTACCACTTATCGTGTGAATAAATATACTAATGTAACCGTAATGAGTAGTGCCCACTCATCTTGTAAGTAAATATACCGCTATAATAAGCATAATGGACTCATCCTGTGAGAATACATATCGCCATAAAGAAGGTTTCCGGCAGTGCCCCTCATTCTGAGCGAACATACCACCATGAAAACAATACCGAGAATTTCCGTGAACATCCAATTATAAAGGCAGTACTGTGCAGTGCCACTCATCCTGTGAGTAAATAAGACCGTACTGACCTATGTCATGAATCTGGTGATTTAACATACCACCGTAAAGATTGTACTGAGCAGCGCCACTCAACCAGTGTGAAAACATTTCGTCATTAAGACAGTATCTGGCAATCTATTCTCATCCTGCGAGTCAACATACCACGATGGAGACAGTACTGGGCAGTACCATTTATCCTGTGAATTGAACATACAATTTATCTTCCTCTCCACATACTTTACATTGTCTTTCCTCTCTTGCAGTTGCTACACCAACTTGTCAAACATACACGTAACCTGGTCAAATCTTGGCCACCACTCTCTACTCTTCTGTTTCAACCACCTCTTTTATCATACACATGCAGTATAATGCGTCAAAGAAAATTATATATTACCTTAAAACAGATTCATTTTCCACAGTTTGTGGAACACCTGAGAGGCGAAGTGTGGAGTGGGAAATTTTCACATGACTCCATCCCCTCATCCCACTTCCTATTTTCCCTTCCCATCTCAACCCAATTTCCCCTTTCCCATCACTAACCCATTCCTTCACCCTCTCCCTCCTCCCACTCAACACGGACCCTCATATCATATGTATTCATCGTCCATAAAGAGTATTGGTAACCCATTTTACGCCCAAGTGTTCAGTGTATTCCAATATGTCTTTGTTGAGGCTACAAATTTATAGTCAGACTCGCTTTTTTTTTAAAAGTCTGGTGACGAGCTGGTGTTGTAGTAGAAGATACCAACAACGACCGAGGGACGGTTCTATTGATAAGTTTGCTTTTTACTTATATATTACCGGACTATGTTTTTACTTAACTCTGTACTAATGAACATTAGCATAATTTATACTGGGTCTAGGGCATCGTTTTTGCAATTTCTCTTTGAATTTCTGATGATAACTCTGCTTCCTGCTGACATGTGCTTACTGAAAAAAGTATCAGCTGCCGCTGACAAATAAGTGATTACTGAGCAATCAGGTGCCTATTAAGAAGGCGGTGGCACCTGACAAAGTGATTACTAAGTGGTGGCTAGTGACTAAACACGTTATACCTACTATC
>NC_091316.1:19878534-19961034 GCF_038502225.1 Cherax quadricarinatus
CATTCATCACATCATGGGATCTTGATACAAAGAATTCTTCAACACTTGTCCAGTTATTGGACGAAGACCTACTTACACTAGTGGATGGTCCCACTGTGATCCCACCTCCTGCTTTGACTCGCCATACTGCAGTATATAAGCCACTTCTCTGGCCCTGTGCTGTACTTCCTACAAGATGGACTGAACACATCGATTTCAGGCTGAGGGACTGGTTACCTCAACTCCTCTCCTTATACCTTTCTGCTTTGTACTGGACTGATGTAGCCACTGTGTGGCGAAACGTTTTTTCAGTAAAGAGTCCCATATGTTGCATAAGTTGCAGAGGATTGAAGCTTGTCCTGTCTATTCCTGGTAATGTCGTTAAGTTAGACACATGTGCAACTCTTGGGTATCTTTATTGAGGAAACGTTTCGCCACACAGTGGCTTCATCAGTCCATACACAGGAGAAACTTGAAGAACAGGAGGAGAATGAGGTAATCAGTCCCTCAACCTTGAGTCGATGTGGTCAGTCCATCAATCTTGAATAGAATACGGCATATGAGCGGAGAAGCAGCATACGGTTTATAAGCTGCTTCTCTGCTCATATGCCGTATTCTATTCAAGATTGAAGGACTGACCACATCGACTCAAGGTTGAGGGACTGATTACCTCATTCTCCTCCTGTTCTTTAAGTTTCTCCTGTGTATGGACTGATGAAGCCACTGTGTGGCGAAACGTTTCCTCAATAAAGATACCCAAGAGTTGCACATGTGTCTAATTTAACAACGTGTCGGTTCTTTGAACCATTCATCTACAATACTGGTAATGTCCTTGATGGTGGTAGATGTGGAGGTAGAAACTTAGAATGAGGTTTTGGAAAAGATGTTGGAAATGTGTTTGGCAATGGAGTTGGTGGGGAGGACTATGTAACTCTTCTCGGCAGTGTCCAAGTATCTACCTCCACATCCACCACCATCAAGGACATTACCAGTAATAGACAGGACAAGCTTCAATCCTCTGCAGGGGTATACACAATCCCTTGTAATGACTGCAGCAAATTATACGTCGGCGAAACATCCAGAGACCTCCAAACACGTATTTCAGAACACCAGTACGCAGGCAGATCTGACAATCCAAGGAATGATAAATTAGACACATGTGCAACTTGAAAGTAAAGACACATGTGCAACATCTGGATATCTTTATTGTAGACGTTTCGCCATCCAGTGGCTTTATCAATACAAATTCAAGGACATAATTGGAAGACTGTAGAACTATATACAAAAGATGAGGTAATCAGTCCCTCAGCCTTGGAGTTAGTGTTCACAGCATTGTGGTGGAGGAGAATCTGGAGCAAAGGCAAGAAGACTGGCGGTTATATAGGCGTCAGTGGATAAGGACATGCAGCAGACGAGGGCATAGTCACTGGTAGGCGGGATTCCCCAGTGGAAGTAGGTCCTTCCCAAAGAGATGGGTTAGTTGTAGCAGCCGTGAAGAAGGTCTTGTAGATGTCCTCTGAACCAAGATTCCATGATGTTGCAGTGTCTGACAAGTTGTGCAAGGTATAAAATACCGACAATATGGTTCAGAGGACATCTACAAGACCTTCTTCACGGCTGCTGCAACTAACCCATCTCTTTGGGAAGGACCTACTTCCACTGGGGAATCCCGCCTACCAGTGACTATGCCCTCGTCTGCTGCATGTCCTTATCCACTGACGCCTATATAACCGCCAGTCTTCTTGCCTTTGCTCCAGATTCTCCTCCACCACGATGCTGTGAACACTAAATCCAAGGCTAAGGGACTGATTACCTCATCTTTTGTATATAGTTCTACAGTCTTCCAATTATGTCCTAGAATTTGTATTGATAAAGCCACTGGATGGCGAAACGTCTACAATAAAGATATCCAGATGTTGCACATGTGTCTTAACTTTCATATTGTCGGTATTTTATACCTTTCTTGCACAACATGTGCAACTCTTGGGTATCTTTATTGAGGAAACGTTTCGCCACACAGTGGCTTCATCAGTCCATACAAAGGAGAATCTTGAAGAACAGGAGGAGAATGAGGTAATCACATCGACTCAAGGCTGAGGGACTGATTACCTCATTCTCCTCCTGTTCTTCAAGATTCTCCTTTGTATGGACTGATGAAGCCACTGTGTGGCGAAACGTTTCCTCAATAAAGACACCCAAGAGTTGCACATGTGTCTAATTTATCAACGTGTCGGTTCTCTGAACCATTGATCTACAATCCAAGGAATGTCTGTGTTCAACACACAAATTCACACAACCATTTAATCAACTACAGCAGCGCAAGACTTATCGTCAGAGAAGACAACACTCAATACCGAAGAAACCTGGAATCACTTATCTGTACATCCAACAACTTCAACCAGAACAACGGCTTTTATAACATAGCTGAACCTCTTGCCAAGAAACTTCTTCATCGCTATCCTACATAAGAATCGAGGAACACTGAAGAAGGTCTACTGATATACTTATCCAATCTCTTTTAAAAGCTACCCAAGTTTTTAAACTATCACTCGGAAGTTTGTCACATGCACCTTTCTCCACCTGAACCAGCATTCTCATCCTATACTCACGTATGCTTCACCCAGGTAGATCTGTTTGTGACTTGATAAAGCCTACTCCGTGGGCGAAACGTTGTCAACAAAGGATCACATTATACTGCATGTGTGTTTATATTTCCATTGTGTCGGTATTTTATATCATTTATTTCCATCTATCACGAAAATCCCCCTTCCTCTATTTAAGTACTACGAAGTCTTTTGATTCATCCATCTAGATACTAAAGTAATTCTCATTCCTCCAGCTAGGCACCACAGCGTAAACTATCATCCTCCATTTTCGGCACAACAACATTTGGTCTCATCAAGTCATGTAACCATTAATGTGATGGCGAACGTTTCCCTAAGTAACTCGAAGTACAAAGAAGAGTGTTCCTTCACTCTAGATAGCGAATACTTCAAACCTTCCATCAATATATTCGTGTCGTAATGAAGGGACAGCCATCCGCCTAGCCATCCTGGCCATAGTAACGGCGTCCTGATAAGTCGCCGATGGTGAGAGGGAGCTGTAGCTTTTTATGACGCCTCGTACATCTTTCAATTTCGAAGTCATTAAGTTTTGCTTCTATTGGGTATGAAATTTACATATTAATTGATAAAAGGTGTTGAGGAGAGCGATACGTAGGTGAGAGGGAAGGAAGCTGGGTTGGAGAGGAAGAGACGCAATATTTTTTCTTTTTTTTTTAGCAAAATTTGATACATCTGCAGCGTGCCACTTCCATATTATACACGATAGTTTCATAAAGAAAAGGCTGTTTCCCTGTCGTATATCATCCCACATGATGGGTTTCATACATAATACTGAAATCTATCAAAATGTGATGAGATCCTGCGAGTGTACAAAGCGCCATATAGACAGCATTTTACAGCCCATATAGTTGACACGCCACTGACAATATCAACTTAGTTCTTGACTGTTTTAGTAAACAGCTACTACTATTATCCTTATCTAAGGTTATCACATAGGTAGCAGGGCAATTCAATGATTTGCCTTGATATTTGTAAACGCTCATTACTTCTTTCAACATACGAAAAAAAATGTTTTCACTATAGATATTACAAAATCCATTAACCTGCACTTACCATCAAGGAATTTCGGTGATATATTCATTTAATCATAACATAAAAATCGCAAAGGACTCAACTGTGGGCATAACACCTAAAAGAAATTATATCACTGGTATACGCATAACTTGCAATAAAATAGCCAGCAGAACTGTTAAGAATAAGGCATTGCAAGTATGAGGCGCCCATATACTGAGGTCTCACTTTTTCAAGAAAATTTAGAAGTTCAGTTTTTTCAGCCTGATTCCAGAGCTAAAAGAGATGATATACGAAGACAGGTTAAGAGAACCGAACCTAGCATCACTGGAGAATCAAAGAAGCAAAGGAGATATGATCATAATATATAAGGTACTCTAAAACACAAACAGAACAGATTCGAACGGAAACGAAACAAGAAAGCATGAATAAAAATTACAAGCTGAAATGAGCCAAAAGTATACAATTATTATAATAAAAAAGAAGCGCTAAACCTACAAGCGTCATACAGAGCAGAAACAGTGTACACGAATTATTTTAGCATGAAGGCAATGGAATATAAAATGTATATATGATGAAAGCAAACTGAGCACAGAATATGTCAAATCAAATAATCTATGAATTAGTATGAGGCCCAAGAATTGACACCCTTTCCCCCCGGAGACCGAACTAGGTGAGAAAACACAGGCACACACAATGAGTCAAATACATGCACACCCAAATACAAAAATAAATTACGAACTGCCAAACACAATGATAGTCAACCACGAGTACAAACATGGGCTGATTGGCTTGAAAAAAGCGTGAAGAGGAGGAAGCACTAAAGAAACCTACATACACAGTGAGCATCATGGACATCTGGAAATACGTTGTCAGTGGTAAAGAAATTGGAGGTCTAAGCGGTGAAGCCACACAGAGCAACATGTAAATCTAGTGATAAAAGTCACTAGACTTATCCTAAAACAATTAGCAACAATCGTAACAAGATTAGTAGCACAAACGTATAACGACTAGTCTTGGAGCTGAAGAAATGAATTACAAGGAGAGATAAAAGGATATATATGTAAAGATTGTAGAAGAGTGAAATCCCAAGGCAGATATGGTAACGACATAGAAGATAATTAGATGTAATGACAGAGCAAATATGAACAAAATGGAGTACGAAGAGCAGGGATGTTAGCAAATACTTCTGCGTCAGGGCTGTAGAAAAATGTAATAAATTGTTTGAGTAAATGGTGAAAGCTAACTCCACGCAGAATTTTAAGAACAGAAATAATGATATAATAGGGTTCATTAGGCTAGGAACCAACGACATTGGTTGATTTTAGGCTTCAGAGGCGGGGCCAGAAACCACAAATCGGTGATTACAAATCAGTAGGTACACTCACAGTCTTCTATGCTAAATCCAAATAAAATTTTATTGTTGCTTGCCTCAACCTCGAAGTATTTACAGCCATGGTGATCCCATCTCTTGAGCCTCTATTCCAGTGCTCGCCTAGTGGATATAACCCATTTAATTTTAATATTATTCATCGATATCATCGGGTGAATGAAATATATCTTACACTTCCATTAAACCCAAGTCATTATCACTAATACTATCGGTACCAATCGTTTAGTTTGGACTAGGGCAAACAGATTGTATTTAAAGTAGAAATTACAAGCGCGGTGCTACCAGGTCGACTCGCAGATTATAACTAAAAATAAAAACTGTCGATCAATCATAAATGACGTCATTAAAACCCCACTGTGCTGGGGCTTGGAGATCACTGCCCTCCTCTTCTATTACTGATTAGAGGAAACTCATCTTCGGATACCTTACTACTAACATGTTTTCCATGGCAGTGGGGGGGGGGGAGGGGGAGGATGGGTGTAACAGCTCTTACCTCGACAACCACCACCTCAGCCTGCGTATGTTACTCTTAAGCCACAAGTGCAAATTAAGTCCCCAATAACAGAATTCAGTGTAACGACGCTTGAAGATGTTTCCTTATACACTCTCCCAATCACCTGGCAGCTGAACACTAACAAAAACATACCTTCCTTCCTTTCCTGTCTTAACCCGAGAGAATAACAACTAAACGGACGTTAAGAACAATTCATCATTCCTCCCTCTGGAGACCGTCTTCTGAGCAAAGCCTCAAAGGCTCTTAGCGTGTTGGCCGAACATCCCTTATATCTGCAAGAGGCTCTCCGACCACACTGCCGTCATTGGATGGGCCCCTCCGGCCCCAACAGTAGGGCATCAGCTGGTAAACATGTACATGTAGCTTCTCTTGGATCTTTGCCTTGTATCTAGACCCAACTTCCTATTAAAGCTTCGGCGTATCTTAAACCGCAATCAAATTCCCCTTGCTACGCAGGTAACCTCGATACACCAAACTGTGGTCACCCCGAGCGCTTGTAACCACGTGCTGAGATGAAGGGATGCGACGCGCTCATTGGACGCTTATCATATTGTGTTCGCTCGTTAGGCCAAACTAGGGGAGCTATTAGGAATATCGGGTAGAGTTAACAGTTAACGGCAGAGTAACCTCTTGCCAATAGCCTCCTTGCAGTCCAACTCACCCTCGGTATTTGGGGATTACAATTAAGATATGACATCAGAAGTTAAAACAAATTGGCCAAAGCACAATCTTTAATATGAATCCACCGCATCTACCCGAGACCAGGGTTAGTGAACTTCCTTAACTATGCTATACTATATGTCTGAAGTCTAGCTTTTCCTACTAGGTCTTCTTCGCTAGGTGATACCTAAAGAATCATTCAGGTTCACATTTAGACGTAGAGTACTTCTAACTACTATTGTTACTACCATAACTATTGCCTCCCCTTGCCTTTCACCCCTCCCCTCTTTCTTTTCTTGTGCCCCTATAACTAGTCTCCCTACTTTCTACTACCATTACTACCACTACTTTTTCTTCCTCTCTTGATCCCGTCCCTGTTCTCTTCGCCTATATATACTGGCTCCTTCACTCTTCACTCTGTCGTGTTAGTGTGGCTTTGTAAATGGTCCAAGTCGGACCGAAATGTTGTAGCTTCTCTGTCTCTATGTGCGGGCTATTTGTGTATAGTACTTCTAACTGCTTGAGTCTTAACTACACTGTAAATGGCCGGACGAGTCACTGCTGACTTTTGGATTGTAGAGAACAAACTTATAGTAATTAAAAGGAAAATACCTATAATAATTATAAGTAAATAAATTCTTTAAATGCTTATATACGAGTGTAGAGAATTCGAACTGATAATTGGCAGATCCAAAATTACGTCTCTTAAAAAAAATCTTCCTCCTGATGTAGAACCAAAATACTCAGAACAAAACCCTTGATAATGAATAGATTCTGAACCACTAGAATCGTGCATCCTTGCTGCCGGTACAAACGAACCCACTTTCCTCCACGGAGGTTTCTTGCCTCTCACTAATTGTTGGAGGAATACCTTGCAAGTAATAAATACCACTGGTGACAGCTGTAGTATGTGGAACACCAACTGAGAGACAACTTCCTCGTCAGTAACACTTGAGTAGCACCAGCTGTATAAGTATTTCTCCTGGGGTAAAAAAAAATCAACAAGATCCCCATAAATCTGTCAAGCGATGTGACAAATAAATCTCAAGAAAAAGTACATACACCAGAACATTAAAATATATACGAGGGATCACATGAAGATTTGACCTCTCATGGCAAAGTTATTAAAAGTATATGACAATTTCTTATAGCCTGGATAAATAAATTCGAATGACCGACATTACAAAAAGATATCGCAAATATTTTCGGTCTAGCTAGAGACCCTCTTCAGGCTAATGAAGAGGGCCTCAAGCTAGAGCCCCTCTTCATTAGAAGCTATTCCATTAATTTAACCTGTACAGCTAGTGTATGGTTCACTTAACTATAAAAAATAAGTTACTGTATCTTACATAAATATTTGGTTCGATTAGGTTATATTGGTAACTAAATTTTGTAGCAAAATTTTAAACGGGCTTATCAGATATTTACATAATTTTCGTTAACTACTTTCCTGAGCGGTGAAACCTCAGGTGAACCCAAAAAAGAGTAATACAGTACTTACCGATTTAGAAGCGGCGTCGTCTTCTCCCTTGGTGGTCTTGAAGTCGAGCAAGAGGACCTGTTGGTTCCCTCGGGAGCGCTTCAGCCACAATCTCCGCGGCTGTCTCCAAACTTCTGCCAACGACTCCGATTTATCCAGACGATCCACGCGCGTATTGGAATGAGGTTTCCAAGAGCCAAGATTAGGAATCAGTTTTAATGGAGCGGTGTCTTGTTCCTGTGGTGCACTGGGGTTGGCTGGGCTGCTGGCAGTAATACAGGTCTCTGGTAGTGGTGTCATGTACATTACATCACTGGAAGGTGGCCTCATGATACGAGAACCAAGCTCAGAAATAGCTTTTATAGCATCGGTTCTGAAGGTACTCCAGCCAGTCTTGACGAATGGGTTGTCTGCGTCTGCACTGTGGATCGCCTCAAATTCGTCAGAAAATTTAATTTTCTTCCTTGTGCCATGCTCCAGATCTTCAAAGTGTATGCAGTCCTTTTGCAAACTTTGATCATCTGATTTATCATTAAGTGAACTGTTAGACCTTTCTTTTAATTCCTTTGATTCAGCTTCACCATTTTTATGTTCATAGTTTATATTTATCGCTGTTTGCTTGTGTTTTGGCTTGAACTCTGGCGGCGCTCCCGAGAGGTCTGCGTTCACCATGTCCCTGTGATTGGAACATCAATGGTTATTAATTTGACTGCACTTACCTAATAATGTTAATTTTTATCTTATTTCACAACTTTTGGGAAAACAGCAATTTACAATCTAGACTTCAGTGTTACCCCAACCATTCCTTTACCCCCCACCCTCCTTTACCGAATAATCTGAGCTGATTCCTCTCTGAAAGAAAATTGCAAATTTATTACTTGTGATTTATATGTGACCTGTTTCTCGAGTTTTCCAACTTTGATGACTGCCTGGTCTTCCAGTCTATTGCTGTTGGCGGTCAGTCGGCCCACATATCCTTCACAGCCTGGTTGCTCTGGCACACTGCGGAGGCAGTGATCTGGTTTCCTACTGAATACTTCTATACTTGTTCTGGCAGTATTTCTGATATATGCTGGTAACAGGCTGAATAGTCTGTGGAACCACTGATACACAAATAACCCAAATAACGACGACGTTTTTGTTCGACTTGGACTATTTACAAATGAAGAATTGAGACACTTATGCAACATATGGGAATGTTATTGAAGAAACGTTTCGCCACACAGTGGCTTCATCAGTCCAATACCAAGTAGAAATGGTTAACGAGAGGAGGATATTGAGGTAATCAATCCCTCAGCCTGGAATCATTGTGTTCAGTCCACCACTCTTGAAGGAAGTACAGCATAGGGCCAGAGAGGTGGCTTATATACTTATATGTTGCACAAGTGTCTCAATTCTTCAGCTTGTCAGTTTTCAAAACCATTCATCACATCTGTCAGACACTGCAACATCATGGGATCTTGGTACAAACACTTTTTCAATGTTTGTCCAACCTTTGGACGACGACCTATTTACACCAGTGGTAGGTCCCACTGTGATCCCGCCTCCTCCTGCTTCGACTCACCTGACTGCAGTATATAAGCCACCTTCTGGTCCTATGCTGTACTTCCTACAAGAGTGATGGACTGAACACATCGATTCCAGGCTGAGGGACTGATTACCTCAGTCTCCTCATCTCCTTACCCATTTCTACTTTGTATTGGACTGATGAAACCACTGTGTGACGAAACGTTTCTTCAATTAAGATTCACATATGTTGCACAAATGTCTCAATTCTTCAAATTATCGGTTTTCAAAACCATTCGTCACACATAAATGGTCCAAGTCGGACCGAAACGTCGTCGTAAGCTCCTCTCTTCTATGTGCGGGCTATTTGTGTATCGTTCCAGTCACGGTATTGTGCCTTTTTTTAATTTATGAACCACTGATGTTGACAGTGTTCTCTTACTGCGCCCGTGGATCCCTTGTTTGTCTATTTTGAAAATTTTCACACATTTCTTAGTCCAGTACGTTATGAAAGTGTGCAGATATTCCTCTGCTTTTTTTTTATTACATTTATGTGATAATGTTAAACTTGTAAGAGTCATACAACAACTGAAAAATAAGAGGGAATCAGGTTTGATCGAAGAAGAAAACTTGTATTTGTTGTTCAGTTTCTCGAGTTCAGAGTTCACAATGTTGAAAAATTACATTTTAGAGAATACTCGGTTTTTCAACTGGGGTTCTGATTCATAGCATGATTGGTGGTGCGTGTGTTGAACTGCATGCTGCTAGCACCATCAGTCAGACTGATCATGCCTTCGACCAGGAGTCCTGGTTAGGGAACCAGGCAGCAAGACCGATAACTTCCGGAATGCTACTTTTAATAATTCCTATATTCGCTAGATTAACAATTCTTACCTTAACATTAAAGGTGACTCTTGATATGAAACTGAAATGTACAGACGTCTCAGGTTTTCGAATACAAAGTTAGATTCGAGTGAGTGAAGATAATGGTCGTTGAGACTTGACGAACTGTTGGAGTGTGAGCAGGGTAATATTTTGTGAAGAGATTCAAAGAACCCGGTTAGCCGGACTTGAGTCCTGGAGGTGGAAAATACAGTGCCTGCACTCAGTAGAAGACGGCCAGAGTTAAAAAAATAAATGTAAAAATACCAAAGTGAAAATAAGAAAAAACCTGAGTGTTTTCATGTGCTTACACACATACCTTCAGAAGAATGTGTGTAAGCACATGAGCTTATGTGTGTGGGCACATGAAAGTGCTCATCTTATTTACTATTGTCACTGTGGTATTTTCTCACACACACACAACACACACACACACACACACACACACACACACACACACACACACACACACACACACACACACACACATACATACACGAATAATATATAATGAATTCACAAAACAAGTGATTTTGAATCATTAACAGAACTGCGACTTGGCCAGGGCTCTATCCTGCGTTCCCATGCCCGGCCCTGTGAGAAACTTAACAAAGTACGAATCACTCTCTACTAGACCAGCAATCCTTAAACACCAGTGGCCCAGCAGTACTGAGCGTGTTTTCCCTAATGGAAGAACACCCGTGGTCGTGGAGCCTCAAAGACTAATTTCAACTTCATCCTGTTTGGCTTATCAGCCTTCACGAACAGTCTATATATTAATGAAATCACGAAACCAAGTGATTTTGAATCATTAACAGAATATATTCAATACGTCGGCCGCCTCCCACCGAGGCAGGGGTGACCCCCCCCCCCAAAAAAAAAGAAAGAAACGCTTGCACCATCTGTCTTTGCAGAGGCACTCAGATACAAGATCTCACTCCAAACAACCAATATCCCAAACCCCTCCTTCAAAGTGCAGGCACTGATTGTACTTCCCACCACCAGGACTCAAGTCCAGGTAATCGGTTTCCCCGGATTTCTTCATAACTTATTACCGTGCTCACACTCCAACAGCTAGTCAGGTCCCAAAAACCACTCGAATCTTGAACATTTCATCTAATTTAAATTTATTCAGTAGGGTAATAATCATGTTCTTACGTGGGCATCCAGTGGTGAGAGATGTCCAAGGATGGGTGTTCCCCAGGCTCCACCTGACTTCCAAAGACTGCTGAGGTCAAGTGTTCCCATTTGAGGCTTCCTGATGTCGCCGACGTCACCTAAGAAAATAAACTGTTGAAAATAAACTGCATCATATACATGAATAAAATAAAAAAAATCTTCCATTGTTACTTTTGCAGAATTACTAATCACTGAAGACAAATGTTATAAAACTTCTGCTCGTGATATTATTAAATTGTTATCGGTAAATTCACTTAAGAAGCAAGTGGTATCAGCAACAAGCGGAAAGATGTGGTGAAGAAACAGAACACATGCGCCAAAATGTCTCCCAGAGAAAAAATATATAATGTGAATAATGAAGAACGAAAAACACTAGAATTACTCTCGTTCATAGACACGAGGAAAAAGAGACGTGATAACCAGTGTATCACAAATAGAGTGGTACAACACTGGAATGGAATCCAAGTGGAAGTTATAATGCTGAAACCATTGAGAAATTATGAAGATTATACGACAAGTTAGCCTAGTAGATGGGACACCACGAGCATAGTTTGTCTTCAACAACTACAAGATAGTCAGCTCATGCATGTGTACGCACGCAAGACGCAGGTACACACGCTCAACACACGTACACGCATACACACACACCTAACATCTGCACAAATACACACACACTAACATATATCTTCTTTCAACAAACCGGCCGTATCCCACCAAGGCAAGGTGGCCCAAAAAGAAAAACAAAAGTTTCTCTTTTTAAATTTAGTAATTTATACAGGAGAAGGGGTTACTAGCCCCTTGTTCCCGGTATTTTAGTCGCCTCTTACAACACGCATGGCTTAAGGAGGAAGAATTCTGTTCCACTTCCCCATGGAGATAAGAGGAAATAAACAAGAACATGAAATAGAAAGAAAATAGCAGAAAACCCAGAGGGGTGTGTGTGTGTATATATATATGCTTGTACATGTATGTGTAGTGTGACCTAAGTGTAAGT
The DNA here is from genome assembly GCF_038502225.1 of Cherax quadricarinatus. Taxonomy (NCBI): domain Eukaryota; kingdom Metazoa; phylum Arthropoda; class Malacostraca; order Decapoda; family Parastacidae; genus Cherax; species Cherax quadricarinatus. The sequence goes on from NC_091316.1 coordinate 19,890,757, forward strand.
ATAAGTAGCAAGACGTACCATACTAGTAGCCGTTGCCCAGAGGTGAGAGTAGCGACTCTCATTGCTGAGGTCCAGGTAATAAACCCTGGACATTAACATAACATAACATTGCAAGACGTACCTGTAACCTTGCATATTTATGAGACAGACAAAAGACAACAGCAATCCTACCATCATGTAAAACAATTACAGGCTTTCGTTTTACACTCACCTGGCAGAACGGTAGTACCTCCCTGGGTGATTATATATATATATATATATATATATATATATATATATATATATATATATATATATATATATATATATATATATATATATATATATATATATATATATATATATATATATATAATATATATATATATATATATACGCACACATACCCACCCACCTACTTACACACACACACACACACACACATCTACATATACACCAATATGTAAACACATATACACCTTATATATATATATATATATATATATATATATATATATATATATATATATATATATATATATATATATATACATATATATATATATATAATACACACACACACACACACACACACAACCAATATATGAGCACTTAACCTTGTCTTTTGAAGCATCATCTTCCCATAATGGTCTTGTCGCACCATCTGTATTCCTACTCAGTGTTGCTTCGTTCTTTTCCTCCAGTAAGTTACCCCCTTTCTTTGCTTTCTTTCTTTCTTGAATATCCTCTTGGTTCTTCTTTTTCTCTCTTAACTTGTGGTCGTTACTTGGCTCATCGTAGCCCCCAAGGTTGTGAGCTGACCTACCAAAGAGCTCAGGAAAATGTCTTGATCCGAAGAAGCTGGACACTCTAACTAACGGGTTCTCCTCTCGGAAATCTTGGGCTGAATAAAGAGAATGTTTTGAGTCACGTCTCCGCAAGGTGCGTTCTTGTCCAGATCGTTGTCCTCCAGCGGTGAAAAGTGTAGAATTAGTCGAGGTCTCTGCTTTGTTTATGGGTGCGTTAGGAAGGATACTAGCCACCTTCCGTCGTTCATCCTTTTTCACCGTCACCGTTGATTTCAGCGCCTCAAGTGGTTCCTGGAGATCCACCAGAAGATCGGGAGGGTCAGCAACGTCTGACATCTCAGTTAATGTTTTATATAAGATCTTGTACAATGTTCCCAAATGATTTTTTTAATCAGAATTTCACGATCTGGTTACTGTCGGCTGAGTGGGTGTAGTTGCAGTGGATATAGTCCTAATGTAGTGCGCGAATCTTGATTTGGATTAAACCTGGTAGCGACAGTTTTGCTGATTGTCTGAAAAAAATAAAAACGGCCATAAATATCAACATCTAAAGTTTCTGCAGGACTGCAGCATATCACTTACTGAAAAAAAAATATTGAGAAAGGATCCAGAGAAAAAAATTATCTTCCTAAAAAGGCAGCAGTCTGGAAGACATCAAGGATAAAAATAACATTATAATGACTTCCAGCTACGAGCTTAATTAATGTGAAACTCTCGACTGACAATACAAGGAGAAAAAGTGTTCGCTGTTGAAGATCTGGAGGAGAAAGAGAGGAAAGCTCGGAAATGAAGAGAAGACGAGAAGCAGGAGAACGAGGAGGAAACCCGTGATGAGACAGAACAAGAGGTTGAAGAGAAAGAAGGGAGAATATTAATGAGAAAAGAAACATTTTTTTCCATGCTGCTGGCATCCGTATAGACTCGGGTCTGTGGGACCTCCGATCTCTTGGCCAGTGATATCTGATTCTGCAGCCCCGCCTCACACCATGCCTGAAAAACGTGCCAATTTTAACGTTGAAGTCACCGCGTTGCTAGGCGTGTCATATTAGATTTTAAATTTACTCATCTGGAGGTTAAATACAGGTTTATATGTTTATGTAACCAACACTGATAAAAAATGCATACAAATGTGGATGGGTTGCATTCTTTGAATACTCTCTCTTCTATTTTCCTAATGTTAAAATACTTATATACTCGCATTACAATGAGAAAAAATATTACGAGTATTTGTAGGAAACAATGATTTATAACACCATCAACAAGGTGCATCCCTGACAAGTTTTCTAACAAGAAATAAAATATATTATTACCATTCAAGGATAATATTGGGTGCTTTGATGGTGAAGGACTCTTGATCCTGTATCACTCCTATGGGTTTAGTATTTCCCTTAATAAAAATATTATTATTATTAAGAAGAAGCGTATTATCTGCATTATCTCTCCACTTCTCCCACTAGCTCCATCATCATGCTTCTTAAGTGGAGCAATCAAGCCTGCTGCGCAGGCGAAACGTCTCTCAAAGGTGTTACACATGTATCTTACTCATTAACTTATAAGTACTATACTACTGATTTAATGACACTTGTCTGTCAAAGCAATATCATGGAATCTTGGTACAGAGAATCTCTCTGATCCACCTTATTGGCCTGGCTTACTTTCACTAGTGGGCCCTCCCACGTATAACCACGTCTTCAACTGCTGCACTTCTCAACTTCTTCCACTGGCTAAAGTATTAAAGTCGCCAGGCTCATGACTCTATGAGACTGATAAAGCCTTCTGCCCAGGTGAAACTTCTCTCAGTAAAGACACCCAAGCGATGCATGTCTTATTCATCATCAAGAACTGAATAATAGGATGACTCTGGGCCAACTTCCTCGGCAAAATTTGAACGTGTGCCTGAACTTGTCTTCTTTAATTATAAACAAACACCCAATTTGTCTGTCTCCTCCGCAAGCACATATTATTGCACAAATGGTGAGGAATCCAACATAACTAACAATCATCGTAATATCATTATTATTAACAGGGAGTAGCGTCACCTAGGAGACCCCGACTTAACTAGTCGGTGGTCCATTCTCCAGTCACGGTTCAGTGAGCACCACCGCCTACCCACCCTCGTCTGATCATCACTGATGAACGAAATCCATGTCTAGCTATGGAAACAGGTGCACACACACAAAAGTGTTTCTCTCTTGTACGAGGGATACATATAAAGAAACAATGGAAAGAAACGTAATACATAACAGAAAAACACTGTACTTGACCTAGCCAATGGTAGGCAGGTCCTTTTCAAACCTAACCATTCTCTAATTTATTTTAATGCTACCTAATTCAGACAAAAATATAAGAGACACAGACATAATAAATACACTTACAAAATACAGACACTTATGAGTGAAATAAACCACTTGTGCAAGAATGTGAACAAGAACAATTTTTTTTTGAGTGATGGTTACACAACGTTTCTCTTCAAACAAACAATATTTCACTAAACACAATGTTTCCATACACACACACACACACACACACACACACACACACACACACACACACACACACACACACACACACACACAAATATATGTCCTTACACACGCACTAGAAAAAAAACATTCACAGATTAAGTGTCTATTAATAAGTGCCTCTGACAACCGGAAACTAACCGACACACACCCAAGTCACTCGCACACGATATGTCTCCCTACAAGTAATTCTACATAACCAAGTGTGGGGAAACAAATAGGTAAAAAATACATAAAGATATATGGAAAGGAACTCGAGGGGCAGAAAATGGTTTTCTTCCTCGTCAGAAATTAATTAACAGGAAGTCACAAAATACGACGAGGCTTTGATCCTGATTGAACCTCCAACATCTTTTTTTTTTTTACATATCTAAAATTGGAAACACGCTTTTTCTTCGATAATGTAATATTTTAAGGTCGTAAATTACAAAGTCACTGCCACCAGTGCCACTATCACTTACATTACCACCACCACTACCTATGCCACCACCTCTAGATTTACCACCACCGCCACAGTCAGATTTTCCACCACCACTGTCATTACCACTATATCCATCAGATTTACCTACCATCATAAAAATTCCCCACCACTAATGTTATTCTCATCACCGCCACCAACAGACACCGTCAATGCACGACTATTGCCATTAGCTTCAGTGCCATAACCACCACTAACATTGTGACTAACACAATCCCAGTGGAACTACCACTATCACTGCCACCACCCCAGTAGTACTATGACCAGTCCCACCACTGTCACTGCTACTACCCCAGTGGTACCATCACCAGTCGTACCACTATCACTGCCACCACCCCAGTGGTACCATCACCAGTCTCACCGCTATCACTGCGAACACACCACCACTTTCAAGGCTTTCAAATATTGCCACCTCGATTACTAGAACCACTACTACCATCACCATTGTCACTGTCAACTCTGTTAGTTTCACACCAATGCCAATGCTAACACCATCACCCTTGCCACTATAAGAACAACCACCATTACCACCCCAACAAGCATTACCGATACCTCTACCAACATCACCATTCCTTTTCAGACTCCTACCACCACCACTATCTCCACCTCTCCCAGAGGAGGTTAACTAACCATACAACGAATCCCCTCATGGAAGGTTCCTTGATGTTGGTGAGGGGCTCTTGATTTAGGGAATTGGAACTGTGCTCCAGTTCCCCGAATTAAGCCTGAATGCCTTCCACATCCCCCCCCCCCGGGCGCTGTATAATCCTACGGGTTTAGCGCTTCCCCTTTGATTATAATAATAATAATACAACGAATCTTCTGGTTTGAACTCCAGTAGACTATATACGGGTGAAAACATTTTTCTCTGATGAAATCTGAGGGAGGAAAACCCTCAGAATATGTCCTACGGTTAATGGGGTTTAAAGCCTATCGATTACACTAGGGTCACTGAGGCTGCACGTAACCTTTTCACAATTAGACAATAATATTTTAATCAGTAAAATAGAGATTAAAATACTGTCAGCAAATATATGCTGAGAAACATACCTCTCGGTGTAGTTTTTCTCTACTCCCAGTTACCACCAGCCAAAACAACTACCAGCAACATTAACAACCATCATCATCACCAGCACTACTGAGAACCACCACCACTACCACCCACCACTGCTACCAGCACCACGTTGGCAACTCCTTACAAGGAGTGTTTTCTGCTTCCTAACGACGCTTTTACTGTAAATGATCACTAGAGTGGCCTGATATTTAAGGTTAGGCTTCGCGGAGCCTGGAGAATATCCACCAACTCGGCTACAAAGAGCGAGCTAGAAAACTCAAAGCTTTCTATTCGCGAAGCTCAACTGCGCAATGAAAATGGAATTTTTGCTTTCCACAGTGAGGTTAAAAACAAAGAAATTTCTAGAGGTTCAACATTGCAATAAAAAAAATAGGTTTTGGGTTTTGGCTTAAACGTAAAGTTCAACAGTACAGCAAAAATGTGACTTCTTCAATTCCACAGCGAGATTCAAATGTCCAAAATTTCTATTCAAGTACTTAAACTACAGTACGCAATGAAAACTCGATTTGTATTTTTTTTATTTTATTTAAAACATGCCAATACAGCAATTGATAAATGTATATAAAAATACAACCAGGCTCAAACATCGTGGTACAAAGCAAACCTTGAACCAGCACTCTCGCCACATAACGGCGACTGATGAACTACCCACTACCCTATTATTATTAAATATTCGCCGGTATTCTCCCGGCCCGGGCCTTTTCCAAGTGGTGGCCCGGCCTTGGCTCCCTCTTTAGGGAGTGTCTGAGACCTAAGTCTCCCATGGGAGGAGGCACAAGTACCTCCTCATCTTTGGGACTAACTGTCCCCAGGCCTAGCCACAAGCTAGGCCTCTCTGGTCTGCCATCCCCGCCCCAAGGGGGCAAATGGGAATGACAGTCTTATGAGCTAAAGACTCGAGCTCAGGCACCTACATAACACCACATATGTAACCTCACAGCCAAATTAGCATTGGTACAATTTATAGACATGGTATGTGTATGTCCGACCGACACTCCTCGGTTGCAGACCTTCATACACACTTACTCCCCCCCACACACAATAACATGCAAAACCCACTCCCCGAAAATCCCCCCTCTGGACCAAGACCATGATCCTTTGTTACAGATCAAATAGACATAGTTTATTAGCATACATATATTACACATAAAATACTACATACGTAGTCACTAACCGTCACTCACCCTATCCCCTCCTGACCCCCCGTACCATCTCGAGGCAATGTTGACATTATCACACCTACATGGGCACATAATGCACCCCCTCCCAATGTGGACAACAGGACAGTGCTTTGTAACCAAGGACCCGCCCCCCTAAAACCACCCCACCCCAGACCCCATACTGGGTGCCACAACATAATGATACCGAAGCCCTAATGACAATTACAAACATGATGTCTCATGAAATCGTAATGACACGATTGCTAACGCGACGGTCTGGAGCTTTGAGACTCTGACCGCGGGTTCAAACCCCACCCGTGGTATGGTTTATGATATATAATGTCTTGCCATCCAGACAAGCCTCCAAGTGCCGCCGGGCATACACCCGAGAGCGGGCACAGGACAACTCCCTGCATCCCACAAAATGGCCTGCAAAACCCCTTACATGACAACCTCAACGGTGTAAAGCAACCCTCGGTCCACACGCTGATCTTAATAAGACTGCACACTATGCAGGGTGTGTGATCTAGTAAAGAGTAGAAAATACATTTATTTAGTAGTTGTCATGAACCTGACAGTACCTACAGGGGGCGGCCGAAACGTTGCCCCCTAACACACTGTTAGCCGCCCCAGAGTACCACAGACAGCTGGTTATGCTTCCAATATACACAGGTTCCCAGCAATAACAGATCAGAAATGTAACCGTACATAACCGAACAGATCACATGACAGAATTCACACCGGTGTCAGGCCCTTAGGCTGCAAACACTCATTGGTGGCACACACCACCCTCGACCATACACATACACTGCCCACTGGTCACAGACCGGGCCGCGGGGGCGTTGACCCCCGGAACTCTCTCCAGGTAAACTCCAGGTAAACACAGGCGCAGGCAGCGACATACCCATACCTACCAGACAGTACCACGTCCGCACATAGGCCTCTAACACTTACAGAGCATGACCCTCTCGACGCACTCATGCCACACACGCTGCCAAGCACGCCATACGTACACACCTAGGAACTGGTACCCCTCACTGAGGGCCCACCTCTCCACAGTCTCTACAGCTCTTCTCCAACCCATCTCTCCCCAGCCAGCAAGCCCATCACACCCCCCTGACAACCCCCATTCCCCTCCTAACCCCCTCTTACAAAGCCAGCATACCACTCACAGTGATGCTCCTATATCCCTCTGAAAACCTCACCTCCCACCGACACCTGTATATTTCCTGAGTTCTAGCGATAGAATGGTGCCGCCAGTACCCTCTTCCTCACTTCCCACCACCTCCCGACCTCATACGCCCACCACCTCCCGACCTCATACGCAAAATTCACCATTATGTACCATTATCTATGCAATTGCCCTCGCTACTCCCTCAACCTCCCCCCCCACATCCAAAATAAGAGCCTTCAGCACTGATGTTCCCCTCCCCACTACCCTCTCCATGACACAGCTAATCCAATCCCAGATCCCACCCAACTCCTCACAAAGGTACACTGCATTCCATGCAGTGTCTTTGACCCCCACATGCCCTGCACTTCCCCTCCCCACCCACCCTCAGGTCCCTCAGTACTGCGCTGAACGGCAAAATTTCATGCAAAAATCTGATTACCTCTCGCACCCTGGCCCGTAAGCCCATTCTACCAAAACACTTCTAAACGTCCCCCCAATCATACATGGGGTAAATCCCCTCCACCGGCGCTACCACACTTCCCGTGATCGCCCTATACAAAGCCGCCACCCTAATTTTAACAGGCTCCCTGGCACCACCATCGCCACAGTACCACCTCACTGTCAGTGGAACGCCTTCCATCTGAGCAAAAAATTAATGGAAAAATAAAGAAAGAAACGACTCTAGGAATAATAAGAATATTGTCTTTTGAGTATTTTACTTAAAATTTATATATAATAAAAGTGGCCTTTGATTCTGGTGCTGTATTTGGGCAGGAGTAGGTAAGGCCCTGGATGAATCTCTGATGTTTAAGACGATGTAGGTAATCCTGGGCGGATGGTAACAGCCCGATGTTTTGGAATCTCCTGTACCATTTGGTTGGAGCACCACAAGTAGGATAAAGAAGGGCCGGTAGTAGTCGGAAAATGTTAATTAGTCCAATTAACAAGTATCTTGCTCCCTTACCTGGCGTCTACCCTGGATGACCACGCCAGGAGCAGAGCTGGTAATTAGAAAAAATAGACTGATTACCAACAGTTAGGCAAATATAACATTTAAGAATGAAAAAGAGTGGTATTAAATGCCAAAATCATTACTGGTAACCAGCAAACAAAAGAAAACAATGAACAGTAACACTCCTGGTAGATCACCTTACCTGATCTGGAGAAGAGTGGAGGTGAAGTGACTCTCCAAACTTCAACCCACACCAGCTAAGGTCAATACTACCAGGAGTAGAAATTGAAACACATCAGACACCAGGAAGTAGAGTTTCGCCCCAGCCCGCCAGAGGGGAGTGTGCGACGTAACTCGCTAATGGTGCCTGGTTGCCTGAACATCCCTAACCCCACTTATAACCCACTTTTCCCTCACACTCACTCCCGCAACTCCACACCCCCATACAGTTCCTTCAGTGCACCTTCTCCAGCCACCCCCCACACAAACCCCCTCTCTGCAAGACCTCACGCCGAATGAACATGCATTTAACCCTCCGCCTTCAATGCAAGAGTCCTAACCCACCACAGCGCACCGACAACATAACCACCTCCTTACGCATCCACTCACACCCTGTACCCCACAAAAACCTAAGCACACTCCTCACGATTTGCCCCAATGCCCGTTGCAACATGGTTAAGTGAATCAGCCTCAATGCCCCCAACCTACCCTCCACGGTTACCACTAACCTATCTGAATTAGTCTCCCATGCCCAAGCAAGGTCCCTCCCATAAACAGTCCCACAAATCTTCAAGCTCTCCACCGACTTCTGCACCACCAGGCAACCCCACATCACCCTCCGCTCCCATGTCCCCAATCCCATCATAAGCGACTTCGTTCACCACCATCCCAGTCGCACCCCTATATAACCAGACGACGTTGCTCAACTCGTCCAAATGCATCCCTTCCTCCACCAAAATTGTCACATCATCTATGTACACAGCCAACCCTAGCCATTCCCTCGCCACCTCCCTTTCCCCTCCATTACAAATCCATTCATCAACCTATAAAAGGGGTCCTGTTCACATGCAAACAATAACTGGGACAATGGGCACCCCTGTCGGAGACCCCATCCCATGTCAAATGCCCCTCCCACACACCCATTAATCTGTACGCATACGCCCCTCCCCCGGTACAATGTATCTACCCAACTCACTATTTCCTCCCCAAAGCCCTATCAAAGGAGGCTATTCCTTATCATAGGCCCCTTTCCAATCTAGTGCCAACAGGCCACCCCCCCTTCCACCCTCCCTTGTTGCCTTTACAAAATCCCAAAGGATGCCATGTCCCTTTACTATAGATCTCACCAGTGGACCAAATTGACTCTGCGAGACAACCCTGTCCACCACACACTTAGTCGGCACACATCAGTGATATAGCCCTGTAATCCCTGAGTGTGCACTGCTTCGTCCTCTTGGGCACCAGCACCACCACTGCCGTCGCCTGCCCCTCTTCCAATGCTCCCCCATCCTTCATCTCATTTAACAGCCTAACCAGAAAACCCCTCATACACTCCCAGTGCTACACATAAAATTCGCAATTGCAGGGATAGCAATGCTATCCCTGGACAAAAACTATGTCCACACAATGTCTACTCAGAAACATACTCAGCAAATCACCCTTCTTTCGTGCACACAATCCATTGGCATTAATCATACACCAAAGGCTAGCTCAAGGTTTCTTTCCACTCTGCCTCACACCTTTCACCTGCCCACCAGGGCCCTGCGGACCACCTTAACCACCCTCACTCTCGTGGCACGAACCCCCCCGTTGCACGGCCTGCTGACTCCGCGTGTCACTTCCCCCACCACAGCTTCCTTCTGTCCATGCCTTCTTCCCCGTCCTTTGTGCCAAGGTCAGAAAATCATCGGAGTCCGATGTGGCCACCGCTCTTTTCCTGGTCACGACATCCTCCTCCATGCTAGTCACTTGAGTGTCCACTTGATGGACCTCTACCTCTGCTAACTGCACGTCCACCCGGCAAGCAGGCAATGCTACCTCGCTGGCCACATCCACTCCCACTACCTGCACTCGGTCAGTGCTGACCAGACTCCTCCCCTGGCCCCGTCAATGGCGCACCTGGAGCAACCTCGTCCGTGAGCGGGAATATTGTCTGGATCACTGTCTCCAACATGGCGTTGGATTCCCCAACTTTCTCTACCACTGGGCCATCCTCACCAGAGGGCTGCACCACCAAGGTGATGGGCGGCTCAGGTGAAGGCAGGTCCAACATCGACACCACTGCTATCGCCTCTGCCTCCTCCACATTCAACCACACCCTCCATCACTCTGCCGGTTGGGCACAAGCTCCACTTGATTTGTGCCGGGGGCCACCCCACGGTCCCAGTCCCGGGCTGGTCTGCGCTGCGCACCACATATGCAGCACATCCTCTGTTGTCCAGCATATAATACCATTATTTGTCCTGAATGCTGTATAGCCCTTGTGGCTTAGCGCTTCTTTTTGATTATAATAATGTGTCCTGAACTCGTCAAGGTCAATGTAAGAAGGAATGGGCTGTCTCAGAGTCATTTTGAGCATGAACGTGCCTTTCGGTAAACCGGCATATGCACCAGTCACCCACTTTCCCTGGTGTGCCACGTGAATGACCCCATACTTGCTGAAGACATTGCACAGATCCACCTTGTCTGCCTCCAAGGGGACATTTCGCACCTTCACCCAAGTATAATGGCGCGATACATCCACCAGACGGACTCATACAGTCGGGGTAACGTCGACACAAACATCTTGGTAACGATCAACAAGTGATTCGTACACAGGCCCCGACAGTAGTTTGACGAACAGCCTGTAAGCCTCATTCAGAGTTACACTATACAAGTCAGCATCTTCAACGCTGTAAGTATCCCGGATAATCATGGGTAGCAGGACCTGCGCTGACGTCGCGTAATCGCCCCACGAATCAGTTCAATGCCACCTGTATTAACCCAGCGCCTCATGGAGGACCATGTCTTCACTTAAGTGCTCGCTTGGCTGTCAACAGAGGAGTGCTGAGCAGCGAATATTTAGGCAATGTTTTGCTCACAGGTGAACTTTTCAAGTCATGACTTGAAATAGTAATAATAATAATAATAATAATAATAATAATAATAATAATAATGCTGTTGTTGTTGCTACTGCTAATAATAATAATAATAATAATACAAATTTGTGCTACTATACTAGTCGGCACTTTCTGAATTCCAAGTCACAATATTCTGTTTAGTTTTAAGCAGTGAAGTTCAAGTCCTCAAAATTTATGTTCAAAATGTTCATCCAAGCAATGAAATTCTAAAATTTGATTTTCCTATTTCCACAATTTTGTGCAGCCACATCGAAGTCAGGAGAAAAACTGGCGGAAAAATTAATAAACTGAGATTTGATATGGAAATTAACAGTGTAACAAGATTATACTAAGACAAACATTTCTCAAGCGTTTATATGCTTCTAGAGCGTGTGTTGAGTACCACCATTAGCTACCAAGTGTTGTTAATTATTTGTGGTGGATGATGGCGTTTGATAACGATGGCCGACAGCGATGGTGGTCAATGGTGGTAGATGACGAAGGTGATGGGTGGTTACGGATAATTGTGATTGCTGATGAATATAAAGGGTATGTAAAAACGCTTCAGCAGATTGACTGCTAAGGCCGTCAACTAGGAGGCTTCTTGAGCGATTGTTCTTCAGGAATGATGATCCCCGGAAGCATCCACAGATATCTAACTTGATCACGTCCTTAGATAATTGAAAAAAACATGTATAAAATTTCTATCTTGCAAGACTCAAAACCTTCAGCTCCTCTAACGAGGTTATAAGACCACTCTTCACCGTGACCAAAACTCTCTTGAAACAAACTTAAAGTGGTTAGGCTACTTAACCTTTTTTTTTTACCTATAACAACAATAATAATAATAATCTTTATTTCTACAAGTACATGTACATACAATACATGTTCTACAAGTACAAACTACTATACAGAAAGCCCCTGGTTATGCAGAGCATTTTGGGCAAATAGGTCAATTTTGTCTCCAGGATGCGACCCACACCAGTCGACTAACACCTACGTGCCTATTTTATTGATAGGTGAACAGAGACAGTAGGTGTCTTAAGGAAACATGTCCTAATATTTCCACCTATACCGAGGATCGAACCATGGGCCTCAATGTGTGAGCTGAGTGCGCTAGCAATTGAGCTAGGAGCCATTGCATACTTTCAACCCTTTTCGCCTGTTCTATTCTACCCCAAGTCTTTTCCCTCCCCATTCTTGCTATTCCTATGGCCTGACAAAAAAAATATTATATATTAGTAAAGTGTATGTTATCTTGGTGGGCAGATATGGTCATGGCTACTTGTTGTGCTTGTAAGAGGACGGAGAAGCTGCGGTTGTGAACACAGGTAGGGTGTGTTGGTAGTGGGAGTGGTTGTTTGTGTCGTGGCGGTGATGGTGGAGATGGTGGTTGAATTATAGTGAGTGGGAGTGGTAGTGGAGTGGCGGTGGTGTATGACGTGTGAGTGGATGTGGTGGTTACTGTGGTGGCGGCGCAGGTGGTGGAAGTTCTGCGCTAGTGGTGGCGATGGTAGTTGACGTATAGGTGGGTGCAGTAGTTACTGTGGTGGCTGACATAGAAGTGGATGGTTGGTGGATGGGTGGGTGTGTGGTAGCTAGCGTAATAGCCGTGTTGGTTGACGTGTAGGTGGGTGGTTAGTGGGTGAATCGTGGATGGGTGGGGAGATGGCAGCAGCAACGGGCGTTGCCAAGCAAGAGCGTGGGCGAGTTTGACTGTTCTGGTAAGGGGGTTTGGCGAGTACCGACAAGGATAATATTTATAAATCCCTGCACAATATTCTCCTTCACCACCTGGATCAAAAGGAATAACAAACGATCAATATTTTTCGATCATCAGGGGAGATAGGAGAAGTGTCACATTTATCATAGGAGTTTAGAGGCAAATACTCTGAGCGCTCCACCACTGCCCACCTCTCCTACCCTATTATGCGTGTATCATGGTATAGAAATGTTGTATTCATATCCTCTATCTCTCTCTCAAAATGTCTGCAAATAACCCTTGTGAAATGTGCAATGCCAGCCGTTGTTTAAAATGTGATTTTTAATTTATATTATATTTTTTCTAATATAATTTAAAAGAATGTATATGTGTGTGAGAGAGAGAGAGAGAGAGAGAGAGAGAGAAAGAGAGAGAGAGAGAGAGAGAGAGAGAGAGAGAGAGAGATGTTCTAATCATAAAAAACATTCGTAACTTGACCTGACCTTGGTTGTCGCCTCTTCTTGTTTTCCGACCTGACTTCTGGGTTTCTCTGATTTTCTTTCTCAATCTCGACTTGACTGTTGTTTTTGGACGGACCGATACATCTAGTTTTCTTTTCCAATTTGGAAATTAATTGTAATTGCTCAAATACTGTGACTTTCATAAAACTAACTTTTTTAAGGGAATTCTAACTTTGCTTGAAGTAAATCTGTCAAACTGGAGTAGCTACTGAACCTACAGTAGAATGCTTGACTATTTCCTCATCACCTTACCAATCTCCCAATGAGGATGATAGATTTCATTACCTTGGGTAGGATACCCATCCTGTGGGTTAAAAAATGTAACAATGGAAACTTTTCTACCAAGTAGACTTTCCAGGGAGTTCTACCCCAGTGCACCGGCACTTTCCTCTTATGTTGTCCAACCAACGAGCACCACAACCTCTCTGATGGGATCTCTTACCATCGTCCACCTTTTCTTCCCTGCTGAGTTCTCCTACACTTAATGAACTTTCAAATGAAAAATGAACTTCATGGGAAACTGTTTGCTCGCAGCCATATACGAGGATATATAGAAGAAATTTTCAGTTCGGCAAATTGTCTTAATTATCGTGTACAGGATTACTCAGACTCTTCGTTATCGGGTTATCTTTATGGTAATGATAGCGTGCTGTTGTAACGCAGAAGAAAATACACCAAGGGAAGCAAACAAAACAAGTTTAAAATAAAACTGATACCCACGCGCTGTATGAAATCCGAATAATCTGCATTGAAGATAAAAATCTGGCTTTCTGTAGGAGCAGGTCCATAAAGTGATTGTGTTGTTGGCAGCAGACAGAAGCCTTTAAGAGATACCTAGAGGCAGAGGCTGGCCAGGGCCCGATAAGTTGATAACATTGTACACCGCTACTTGATGATCAAGAACCAGAAAATGGTATCTAGCTGCCATCAGTATTCTTAGTACCAGTTGTTAACCATTAAACCTGAGTGTTATGGAGGCTCGTCATCAGTGTTATTTTATCACGCAAAAACAAAATCCTATCACGTATATAATTTAATGGGATACTCATGTATTATAATCTACGGCACTGGCGAGTTGAAAACTGCAATTTATGGCAGTCCTGGATAATGAACATGGGTGGATCTCTTCGCAGTGGATTTAATATTCTAATATCTACGTTGGTTTCTTGGTAGTTGGATGTGTGTCGCTCGAGTCGGAGATACATATTTACACCGTCTATTTCTTAGGAATATAGAACACACGTAGCAGAGCGTAGCCTAGTTTGTCGGCTACTCGCCGTTCACTAGTCTTCCCTTGTCCACATGAACGTAAATAGCAGGTGATAAATAATGCGTCCCGCCCAGCCTAGGCTTACACTAGTTATCGTGACTCCTCTCTGACACCCATGAGCTACTCAGTTTGTGTGGTAGTTACATCTGATGTTGACACCCGACAAATTCAGATTACATAATTCATTTGTTTTTCTTTTGCAATTACAACATTGCTGTTGCTTCGAAGATGCGGATATTTCTTCTCCATACCGTATGACTCGAAAGCCACTGGCATGATGATACCGACAAGATAAAGAAGAATACACTTATGAACAGTTCAGGATATTTATTAAATGTCTTGAACTGTACATATGTATCTTTTTCCAGTTTTGAGACTCTTACCAGTTAAAGACATTCATTTCCGGGGAAAGCTTTATTACTCCCACAACGCTTCGTCAAGAGCTGGATTTTGTCGGGTGTATTTGATAGGGACTAGAATTTGATCTTATCAAATACACAGTAGCTATTACAGCAGTGATAAAGATTTTCCTGCAACATGGTGTCTTTTTCTCAACCTAGCGGCTAACATGATCGTTTCCTATCAATTTACTGTATTTATGAAAGTTGCCCTCTTTGCAGGGAACTTTGTATATTCTCGTATTTTCTTGGTTGATTGGTTAATGTGCACTCCCTATATATATATATATATATATATATATATATATATATATATATATATATATATATATATATATATATATATATATATATATATATATATATCAAACAGGGGGTAGAATGAAATTAGTTCAGAAGCACCCACACCACCGTATGTCCTCGGATCAGAGGCAAAACACCTAGCTCTGTTGGGTGCTTGATTCTTGTATGATTGCGTGGTCCCGTGTGATTTTCGCTCACCATTAGGCGGGCCAAAACGACATGGGCTCGAATCCTCGGCTAGTCGCAATGTTGTTATTGATTAATACCACTCGTTCGTGGTTACAATAAATATATACTGCTCGTGAGGCTAGTACACCAAACGGGGAGTAGAATGAAATTAGCTCAGGAGGCACCCACACCACCGTATGTCCTCACATCAAGGTAAAATACCTAGCTCTGCAGGGTGCTTCATTTTTGTAGGATTGCGTGGTCCCGTGGGTTAGAGATCATGTGTGATTTTTCACTTACCATGAGGCGGGCCAAAACGACATGGGTTCGAATCCTCGGCTAGTCGCAGTGTTGTTATTGATACATTCATATATACATACATACATATATATATATATATATATATATATATATATATATATATATATATATATATATATATATATATATATATATATATATATATATATATATATATATATATATATATATATATATATATATATATATATATATCAGTAATTGTCTCCCCCTATGCTTCCTGTCTTGCATGCTCAATAACACTAAGGTAGGATAAAGTACAGTATTTTTTAATTTTTTTTGTACTAATTTATTTTTTTATTACAAGCACTGACATTCTTTATTTCAGAAGTTTAAATGCACATTTATGTACTTTTTTGCAATTTTTATATTTTTCATTGTTAAGTGGTTGTATTTGGGGGCCTGGAACGGATTACCCCTATAATGAATGACCGCGAGAAAACTCTGGGATATTTATGTATCGTTCCAGTCACGGTGTTGTGCCCTTTTTTTTGTTAATTTTAATACTTGGTAGGGTTAATGGAGGATGAAGAAAAAGGCACAACACCGTGACTGGAACAGTATACAACCCGCACATAGGAGAGAGGAGCTTACCACGACGTTTCGGTCCCACTCGGACCATTTACAAAGTCACACTAACAGAGAAGAGGGGTCAGGTTAGGTAATGTTTGTCAGGAAACAGGACAAGTATTTCCTGACGCGGGTCTTAGTTATATGATGGAGCTTTTGGTCATCTGACCGAGGCCTTCCACTGGCTTACCCCTCCACCCCTTTAAAAATTATGATCGTAGTTATAACCATTTAGTACGCTTTTTTATCCTCAGAAAAGAGATGGAGCGGGCCTATATATAACCCTGAATATTAGTTCAGGGTTATATAAATCAGATTCTCCTATTTTTACTATTCCTTGATAATGTCAGATATCACGAAAGCGATTGGAATGTCACTAATATATATATATCCGCACTACGCTACTCAGAATTCTCTCCCTGCTTTAGTTCTCTTGCAACATTGCATAGCTCCTGATGACGCACTGAGAAGTGTGAAAGTACCCCCCCCCCCGTAGCTTGTCTTGCCTAGTTAAGATCGCCTGTCTGCGATTGTTTGCAATATATATATATATATATATATATATATATATATATATATATATATATATATATATATATATATATATACAGCAGGATTGTAACCTGCACAAACTGTATAAAAGTACATAGCACTTTCGCCACTCAGCCAGATACCAGATAGTGTGCGTGAAGGTTCGAATCCTGCTCTGGACAGAGAGAAAGTTTGTTAAAAGTGTGTGTGTGACTCGACTCCTCTAACCACAATTAGGTGACTACACACACACACACACACACACACACACACACACACACACACACACACACACACACACACACACACACACACACTCCTGAAGCGCACATCAACCAAAATAACTGCTGCAGCATATGGGCGCCTAGCAAACCTCAGAACAGCATTCCGACATCTCAATAAGGAATCGTTCAGGACTCTGTACACCGTGTACGTTAGGCCCATATTGGAGTATGCGGCACCAGTTTGGAACCCACACCTAGCCAAGCACGTAAAGAAACTAGAGAAAGTGCAAAGGTTTGCAACAAGACTAGTCCCAGAGCTAAGAGGTATGTCCTACGAGGAGAGGTTAAGGGAAATCAGCCTGACGACACTGGAGGACAGGAGAGATAGGAGGGACATGATAACGACACAAAATACTGAGAGGAATTGACAAGGTGGACAAAGACAGGATGTTCCAGAGATGGGACACAGCAACAAGGGGTCACAATTGGATGTTGAAGACTCAGACGAGCCACAGGGATGTTAGGAAGTATTTCTTCAGCCACAGAGTAGTCAGGAAGTGGAATAGTTTGGGAAGCGATGTAGTGGAGTCAGGATCCATACATAGCTTTAAGCAGAGGTATGATAAAGCTCACGGTTCAGGGAGAGTGACCTAGTAGCGATCAGTGAAGAGGCGGGGCCAGGAGCTTGGACTCGACCCCTGCAACCTCAACTAGGTGAGTGCACACACACACACACACACACACACACACACACACACACACACACACACACACACACACACACACACACACACGCACGCACACGCACACACACCACACGCATTCATATACAACAGGCCTAGTGTCTAATCGACATGTGCCTAGGACAAGATGGTAACAAACCGCTATAACGAACGAGGTTCTAGAACCAGACTCAGGGAAACCGGCACGATGGACTTGAGTCCTGGTGGAAGGAAATACAGTGCTTGCGCTCTGAAGGAGTGTTGACGTTGCAGTTTTTTAACTGTAGTGTAGGTGGGACTCTGGCAAGACAGTGATGGACTGAATGATGATAAAAGTGCTTCTTCTTTTTAGGGTCACCCTGCCTTTGTGGGAAACGGCCGATGTGTTAATAAAAATTTATATATATATATATATATATATATATATATATATATATATATATATATATATATATATATATATATATATATATATTTATATATATAATATATATATATATATATATATATATATATATATATATATATATATATATATATATATATATATATATATATATATATATATATTCCACACACATGATGCAGGCTATTCGAAATGTAATTCATGACAAAACGGTCACACAACCAGATCATAATTTTGAGCTAAGAGATGACTGTAGTAACACAGGGTTGACCACAAGCCCTAAACAACAAAGCCTGCATCCTCTGCCTCCATCTTACATACACCATAAGAGCTATACAAAAAGTTCCGGCTGATGACTTAAGAAAAAGATCTGGTTGGTAGCTTAACAATAGAAGCAAGCAAGGAGGAGGGGAAGTGGATAAAAAGAGGTGCAGTAAGCACCATCTTCGTAATTACTCAGAAAAAAGCCTTGATTAATTAGTTTTTGAGGAGTAATCATAAGGGGTGGTTGATCTACAGCAGGAAAGGGGGGAACAATGGAAGTGTAAAACGCTATTGGGAAGGACACAAAAGCCGCGGTTCTAATTAAGGCCGAGAAACAAAACACCATTATGCAGGGCAGGGATTACTATCCTCTATGGCAAGGGAAGGCCCTCGTCAGTCCAGCCGCCACTTTAAAACAACAGCATGATTCAAAGCAATAAATTACAGCATATTATTGTGGCAGACAAATTAACAAGATCTGTCAGCATAGCTTAGATGAAGGAGGGGAGGAAACGACTAAGAGAATGAAGGAAGATGGAAAGAGAAATAGTGAATGATAGACGAAATATGAACGGAGATACAGAGAGGTTGTAAACATAAGGGACAGGAAGGAAGAGAAAATAAAGTCTAAAAAATAACTATGGATAATGAGGAAGATGAGGCGATCAAGCCAACTACACAGGTCAAGATTGATAATGAGAGAAACGATGACATGGGGAAAAGGAACACAGGACGAGACATTCAAGACATGAAAACAAATGACAAAGGGGTAAATGGCAGTATTGTGAACAAAAGGAGGTTTGAATATTAGATGAATAAAAAACTCATAAGCAGGATGTGCATATGGAGACCTCTCCACCAGCCCGCGGCTGAGTGCGACCCCTCCACCCTACCTTTAACTGCAACCATAGTGTGAGATCTCTTATCCATCCCTTCACTTCCTGCAACCACAGAGTGCAACCCCTCCACCCTACCTCTCACCCTACAACCATAGTGTACGACTCCTTTGTCACCCCCGTCTGTCCCTTCCAGTAACCATAGTGTGAGATCCTTCTCCATCCACTCCTACCCAGCACCAACAGAGTACGATCCCTTTTTCACTGGCAACCCAATTCATACTGCTCCACCACACACTATACTTGACGAATCTAGTCAAGTAGATATGTGCATAATTTCAGAAGGGTCATGTATTTTGTGAAAAAAAAAAATAATGAAATTTTGAAGATACGTTTTATAAACCATAAGGTACTGTAAGAAAATCAGAATCATTCTGGCTGCGAACCTATGCATGCTTGATGGTCGTTCTTTTAAAATAGCCACATTCAAGTCAAGGTCAACGCGAACATACCAATGAATGCAAAATGATAATTAATAACTGAAATAATGATACTAATAGTAATAAAAAGCCGAGAGTTTTGAAATTATGAGAGCTGCTTGAAAATTCAAACAACAATTTTCAAGAAACTCTCATAATTTCAAAACTGTCGGCTTTTAATTCTTATAAACCTCAGAAATCAAATTCTGTCAGCACACCACATACCAAAAAGCCAGAAACTCCACTCTTTCTTGGTAGTTTTACTTACTCTAGAACCAGATCAAAGGCACTGATTACTTTCCTGAAGAAGTTAGGAATATTCATGTCGTATGACAGTATCCATAACTTTTCAGCTGATCTTCGTAATGTAACAGTCAAATACCCTGAGAACGCTGAAGTAGTGTGTCTACCATCATTACATTAATGGTGTACAATACCTGCAAGTTTACGAATAAGACACTTCTGTAACACCATAAATAAAGATACTCAGGTGTTGCACTTGAGTTGTGTCCACCATTATTCAAATTGGGTGTTTTAGCAACTTATGCCGTAAACAACATAGATCACAATCTTAGATTAACAACTTCTCAAAAATGAGATGGCGCACTGCTGAAAAGTTTGAACTGAGAGACAATAATGCTGGTAGAATTCTGAACAATATGTTTGGTATAAGAACGTCTATAGAGCAAAACGTTGCCACACTGCCTCATTAGTTGTCAATGTGTCCTTTTACCTACCTACCTACCTGGAGGGTATCCCGGGGGCCAACGTTCCTGAGGCCCGGTCCACGACCAGGCCTCCCAGTGGATCAGGGAATGATCAATCAGGCTGTTACTGCTGGCAGCACGTAGTCCAACATACGAATCACAGCCCAGCTGACCCGGCACCGGCTTTAAGTATCTGTCCAGCTCCAGCCTGGTAGGAGGCTGCAGAGCAGTCTTAAGCCCCGGGCACTTAGTGTTTTTTCTTAGTGTACCAATGGCGCCCCTACTTTTCATTGGAGGTATTTTGCACCGCCTGCCCGGTCTTCTGTTGTGTGCAGATTAGGGACCATTCCTTCTAGGATTTTCTAAGTGTGGATTATAATGTCTCTTTCTCGCCAGCGCACCAGCGAGTACAAGTCAAGTGCTTACAAGCCTTCCCAGTAGTTAAGGTGTTTGGCGGAACTTATATGTGCAGTAAAGGTTCTCTGTACATTCTCAAGATCTGCAATTTCGCCTTCTTTGAATGGAGATTTTAACGTACAGCAATATTCCAGCCCAGAGAGAACAAATGATTTAAAAAGGATCATCACTGGATTGCCATCTCTTGTTTTGAACGTTCTCATTATTCATCCTATCATTTTCTTCGCAGATGTGATATGGTACTGTTGTAATCTTTGAAAGTGAGATACTCAGATATTACCGCTCCCAGGTCCTTTACATTTTCCGTTCTATTGTATGATTAGAGTCTGTAGTATAGTCAGTTCTAGTTATTATCTCCTCCAGTTTTCCATAACCGAGTAGTTGGAATCAGTCTTCATTCAACATCATATAGTTTTCCGTTGTCCAGTGAAAAACTTGTTTATATCTTCTTGGGGGTTAACCGTGTCCTCAATGGATGACAGTCTCCTGCAGATCCTAATATCGTCTGCAAAGGATGACACAGTGCTATGGTTTACATCTCTGTCTATGTCCGATATGAGGGTGAGGAACAGGATGGGGGCGAGTACTGTGCCTAGTGGAACAGTGATTTCATTATGGCAGCTTCCGATTTAACTCTTTACCACTACTCTTTGTGTTCGATTGGTTAGAAAGTTGAAGATCCATCTATCCACTTTGCCAATTATCCCTTTAGCACGCATTCTGTGCGCTATTACACCACGATCGCCCTTATCAAAGGCTTTTGCAAAGTCTGTGCATTCTGTTTGTCTTCCAGTGCATCCAAGACCTTATTATAGTGATCCAGTAGTTGCGACAGGCACGAGCGACCAGCTTTGAACCCATGTTTCCCTGGATTGTTAAGTTTCTGGGAATTCAAGTGGTTTGCAATCATGTTTCTTGGTACTCTTTCAAAGATTTTTATGATGTGGGACGTTAGAGCTATTGCTATACAGTTCTTAGCTAATGCTTTGCTGCCACCTTTAGAGTGGGGCTATATCTGTTGTTTTTAGTGACTGTGGGAACTTCACCCATGTCTATGCTTCCTCTCCATATCATACTTAGGGCACGCGAAATGGGATTCTTTCAGTTCTTTATGAACACAGAGTTCCACGAGTCTGGGACTGAGGTTGAGTGTATGGGCATCTTGTCAACGGCTTTCTCAAAGTCCAGTGGAGTAAGGATAATATCAGATATTTGGCATACACTGACGGAGTTTTGAGGCTAATTCATGAAAAAATCATTTGGATAATCGATCTTAAGACTGATTAGCGGCTCGCTAAACAGAGTCGTATTGAAATTTCAGTATCTCACTTGTTTCTTGGTTGTCATCTGTGTAATTCCCATCTTGTCTGAGCAAGGGCCCGATACTAGATGTGGTTTTTGCCTTTTTTTTTTTTTTTTGCATATGAAAAGAAATATTTCGAATTTCTTTCAATTTCAGTAATCGCTTTTAGCTCCTCCTGTCTCTCCTGGATCCTGTATGAATCCTTTAACTTAAGCTTGATACTTTCCGCTTCCCTGGTCAGCGCTTCCTTCCGTGTATCAGACCAAATTTGATTTCTCAAGTCATTACTTGACAAAGTTCTACAAAGAGCGACACACTGGCCCAATGAAGGCTTCTGCAACTTTTCTTCATACCATAAGACCCACCTAAGTGATCATTCCAGTTAACCGGAATTAGATTTGGTTGATTTATTAAGGTTATAGCCTACTACTGTCTGCACGAGTATCATTACATGTCACCGCTACACAATCCATCAAAAATACTTTAATCTTTAACAAACTTCTCATTTTCCACCAGCTCTGTATTGGACTGATGAACCTACTAGCTGGCGAAACGTTTCCACATCAACTTGTAACTACAAGTTGATGATGAGCCATAGTTTTCTAAACCATTTATATAGTAAACTGTGATTGTATATATACAGACAGATATGCAACGTTCACTATTCATAAGTATGTCGTGCCTAATAGGTAAAACTGGTCAATTAGCAAGAACTAATTAAAAATTAAGTCCTAACTAAAATTTTCTCTTATACGTTTAAAGATATTTTTTTTTAATTTGCATTAATGTACAAATTAATAATTATGTATCAAAAGAACCTTAGAAAACTTACCTAATCTTATTATAACAAGAGCAATGTAATTTAGCCTAATCCAACTAAATATATTTTAGATAAGTGTACAATAATTTAATAATAAACAAAGAATGAAATATATTTTTATCGTTAGGTTCAGAATGATTTTTGCAAAATTATTGCATACACAAATTTTCACTTGTCTTATTCGACAAGAAGCGGGTTGTTATTTAGGCCAAAATAGCAAGTTTTACCTATTTGGCACGACATATATATATATATATATACATATATATATATATATATATATATATATATATATATATATATATATATATATATATATATATATTATATATATATTATAAATATATATATTACATATATATTCATATATACATTATATATATATATTTATATAATTATATTCATATATATATATATATATATATATATATATATATATATATATAATATATATATATATATATATATATATATATATATATATATATATATATATATATATATATATATATATATATATATATATATATATATATATATATATATATATATATATATATATATATATATATATATATATATATATATATATATATATATATATATATATATATATATATATATATATATATATATATATATATATATATATATATATATATATATATATATATATATATATATATATATATATATATATATATATATATATATATATATATATATATATATATATATATATATATATATATATATATATATATATATATATATATATGCAATAAGATCACAGTAAACAGGTGATTTCAGAATATGCAAAACAACCACTCTGAAAGAATAGAGAAATTCCAAGCGCTTTCGTGACTACTCACATTATCAAGGAACTATGAAAGTAAAGCATCCAAGGAAGCTATATAAGGGGTCCGTTGTGGGATCTGATAGTGAGGTGCTGGCCAGACCCCTTATATAGCTTCCTTGGATGCTTTACTTTCATAGTTCCTTGATAATGTGAGTAGTCACGAATGCGCTTGGAATTTCTCTATTCTTTCAGAGTGGTTGTTTTGCATATATATATATATATATATATATATATATATATATATATATATATATATATATATATATATATATATATATATATATATATATATATATATATTTATGTATTCAACAAGTCGGCCGTCTCCCACCGAGGCAGGGTGACCCAAAAAAAGAAAGAAAATCCCCAAAAAGAAAATACTTTCATCATCATTCAACACTTTCACCACACTCACTTTGCAGAGCTGATCAGAATACAACAGTTTAGAAGTATATACGTATAAAGATACACAACATATCCCTCCAAACTGCCAATATCCCAAACCCCTCCTTTAAAGTGCAGGCATTGTACTTCTCATTTCCAGGACTCAAGTCCGACTATATGAAAATAACCGGTTTCCCTGAATCCCTTCACTAAATATTACCCTGCTCACACTCCAACATATCGTCAGGTCCCAAGTACCATTTGTCTCCATTCACTCCTATCTAACACGCTAACGCACGCTTGCTGGAAGTCCAAGCCCCTTGCCCACAAAACCTCCTTTACCCCCTCTCTCCAACCCTTTCGAGGACGACCCCTACCCCGCCTTCCTTCCCCTATAGATTTATATGCTTTCCATGTCATTCTACTTTGATCCATTCTCTCTAAATGACCAAACCACCTCAACAACCCCTCTTCTGCCCTCTCACTAATACTTTTATTAACTCCACACCTTTTCCTAATTTCCACACTCTGAATTTTCTGCATAATATTTACACCACACATTGCCCTTAAACAGGACATCTCCACTATCTCCAACCGTCTCCTCGCTGCTGCATTTACCACCCAAGCTTCACACCCATATAAGAGTGTTGGTACTACTATACTTTCATACATTCCCTTCTTTGCCTCCATAGATAACGTTTTTTGACTCCACATATACCTCAACGCACCACTCACCTTTTTTCCCTCATCAATTCTATGATTAACCTCATCCTTCATAAATCCATCCGCCGACACGTCAACTCCCAAGTATCTGAAAACATTCACTTCTTCCATACTCCTCCTCCCCAATTTGATATCCAATTTTTCTTTATCTAAATCATTTGATACCCTCATCACCTTACTCTTTTCTATGTTCACTTTCAACTTTCTACCTTTACACCCATTCCCAAACTCATCCACTAACCTTTGCAATTTTTCCTTTGAATCTCCCATAAGCACAGTATCATCAGCAAAAAGTAATTGTGTCAATTTCCATTTTGAATTTGATTCCCCAAAATTTAATCCCACCCCTCTCCCGAACACCCTAGCATTTACTTCCTTTACAACCCCATCAATAAATATATTAAACAACCATGGTGACATTACACATCCCTGTCTAAGACCTACTTTTACTGGGAAGTAGTCTCCCTCTCTTCTACACACCCTAACCTGAGCCTCACTATCCTCATAAAAACTCTTTACAGCATTTAATAACTTACCACCTATTCCATATACTTGCAACATCTGCCACATTGCTCCTCTATCCACTCTATCATATGCCTTTTCTAAATCCATAAATGCAATAAAAACTTCCCTACCTTTATCTAAATACTGTTCACATATATGCTTCAATGTAAACACTTGATCTACACATCCCCTACCCACTCTGAAACCTCCTTGCTCATCCGCAATCCTACATTCTGTCTTACCTCTAATTCTTTCAATTATAACCCTACCGTACACTTTTCCTGGTATACTCAGTAAACTTATTCCTCTATAATTTTTACAGTCTCTTTTTCCCCCTTTCCCTTTATATAAAGGGACTATACATGCTCTCCGCCAATCCCTAGGTACCTTCCCCTCTTTCATACATTTATTAAACAAAAGTACCAACCACTCCAACACTATATCCCCCCTGCTTTTAACATTTCTCTCATGATCCCATCAGTTCCAGCTGCTTTACCCCCTTTCATTCTACGTAATACCTCACGTACCTCCCCCACACTTACATTCTGCTCTTCTTCACTCCTAAAAGATGGTATACCTCCCTGACCAGTGCATGAAATTACAGCCTCTCTTTCTTCCTTAACATTTAAAAGTTCCTCAAAATATTCTCGCCATCTACCTAATACCTCCATCTCCCCATCTACTAACTCCCCTCTCTGTTTTTAACTGACAAATCCATACTTTCCCTAGGCTTTCTTAACTTGTTTAACTCACTCCAAATTTTTTTTCTTATTTTCATTAAAATTTCTTGACAGTGCCTCTCCCACTCCATCATCTGCTCTCCTTTTGCACTCTCTCGCCACTCTCTTTACCTTTCTTTTACTCTCCATATACTCTGCTCTTCTTATAACACTTCTGCTTTGTAAAAACCTCTCATAAGCTACCTTTTTCTCTTTTATCACACCCTTTACTTCATCATTCCACCAATCACTCCTCTTTCCTCCTGCCCCCACCCTCCTATAACCACAAACTTCTGCCCCACATTCTAATACTGCATTTTTATAACTATTCCAACCCTCTTCAACCCCTCCCCCCCTCCCACTACTCATCTTTGCACTAACCCACCTTTCTGCCAATAGTCGCTTATATCTCACCCGAACTTCCTCCTCCCTTAGTTTATACACTTTCACCTCCCTCTTACTTGTTGTTGCCACCTTCCTCTTTTCCCATCTACCTCTTACTCTAGCTGTAGCTACAACTAAATAATGATCCGATATATCAGTTGCCCCTCTATAAACATGTACATCCTTGAGCCTACCCATCAACCTTTTATCCACCAATACATAATCTAATAAACTACTTTCATTACGTGCTACATCATACCTTGTATATTTATTTATCCTCTTTTTCATAAAATGTGTATTACTTATTACCAAATCTCTTTCTACACATAGCTCAATTAAAGGCTCCCCATTTACATTTACCCCTGGCACCAGAAATTTACCTACTACTCCCTCCATAACATTTTTACCCACTTTAGCATTGAAATCCCCAACCACCATTACTCTCACACTTGATTCAAAACTCCCCACGCATTCACTCAACATTTCCCAAAATCTCTCTCTCTCCTCTACACTTCTCTCCTCTCGAGGTGCATACACGCTTATTATAACCCACTTTTCACATCCAATCTTTATTTTACTCCACATAATCCTTGAATTAATACATTTATAGTCCCTCTTTTCCTGCCATATATATATGTATATATATATATATATATATATATATATATATATATATATATATATATATATATATATATATATATATATATATATATATATATTATATACTGCGATATAAACAACTCTGTTTATATGCGCTGAGAATTTAACTCTCGGTGTATATACACCAAGAGATAACCTTACCAACTGGAGGGAGGTAGAGTGGAGTGAGCGTACCATGTAGGCGAGGTCACTCCACCTCTAAGGTCTTGCCCACCGTTAAAGTGAACATGATAAGGGCGTGACTCCAGCCGTGCCCTTCCTGCCCTCTCGACTTGCCCCAAAATTTTCTTTACCGAAAATTTAGAATGTTTAATTTTGCCTTTAATTGAATTTCCGAGAAAAAATCCGTAGAGAAAACTGAGCAAAAATATACTGTCCTTCGTTGAAGAAAAAAAACTAAAATTGTGTAAAATTAAATAGCTGTTGCTTAAATATGTGAGATTTTTTAATGAAATATAAATTATTTTAACTTTTTATATTATACTGTATTTTAAGAGAGCTTTAACTGAAGAAATATAATCTAGCAGAAATTTTTTTTATATATATTAGATATGCTACTTTGTTTCTCTTTTTTTCACACTAAAAGATTTCATAAGATTTAAGCTAAAAGTTACAAGTGTTTTAAAGCAAAGAACTGTTATCCTATCTCAGGTCTTATCAATAGTTTATCATAAATTTACAAGAATACAAATTATTTAACATTTAGCAGCATACATAATGGGTAACAGATACAGTATAATTAATAAAAAATTAATAATAATATTAACATTTTAACTACACTGGCTATCTCCCACTAAGGTAGGATGAATGAAAAAAAGGAAGCACATTCACCATCATGCATTCAATAGTTTTCTTGCCAGAAGTGCGCAGACATCAAAATGCAGGTGATTCTCCTAACTGCAACATCCCCATCCCTTCTTTAGTGTACAGGCATCTGCAAAACTAAGGTTCGCTAACCGGTTTCTCTGAATCTTTTCATCAATATTCATCTCGTCACACTCAAACAGATCAAACCATTAGCCTCCACTCCGATCTTACATGCTCACACACGTCTGCTGGATGTTCAAGCCTCTAGCATTTAAAACTTCGTTCACCCATTCCAACCTTTCCCGTATTGTTCATCAGATCCTGCTCCATCCTCCCTATGCCTAAACTACTTCAACAATCCCTACTCCGCCCTCTGAATTATACCTTTCGTAATCCTTCACTGTCTTGTAATTTCTAAACTCAGAATTCACTGAATATTCACAAAACTCTTAACTCTCAAACATGACAGCAGTCTATCCTACTCGCTGCAAAGTTTGAAGCTCATGCTTCACACCCGTATAAAAGTGTTAGTACCACTGCACTCGGATACATTCTCCCTTTTTACCTTCACAGATAAAATTCGTTCATTCCACAGACGCCTCAATGCTCCACCTACCTCTTTCGTCTCATATATTCCATGGTTCACCTTGTTTTTCACAGACCCATCTGCTCACATGTCTGCTCCCAAATATCTAAATATATTTGCTTCCTCCCTTCAATCTCATATTTGATGTTTTTAGTAGTAGTAGTAGTAGTAGTAATAGTAGTAGTAATAGTAGTAATAGTAGTAGTAGTAGTAGTAGTAGTAGTAGTAGTAGTAGTAGTAGTAGTAGTAGTAGTAGTAGTAGTAATAATAATAATAATAATAATACAGAATTTTCATATGGTCAGTCGAACTGACTTCCAGTAAGTAAAGAATGTTTGTTCCAAAAAAGCGTGCCATTTTTAGCATGAATGATCGTTAACAAAGCTACGGTTTAAGAAAGGTATGAGCAGAATGAAGCTGCTGGTGGCTGCGTGTTGGATGGCATGTATAATCACTGTCTTCTGTCTCCCCTAAATAACCCATGATTATTAAGATAAAAAGTCAGTGCTGAGGACGAGAGTGAAGGAGACGCGTTGCAGAACAAGCTTTGAGACAACGTTTTTCTCTGTACAGAGCTATGTGATACCGCTCTATACAGAGCGAAATGTTGTGCCAAGAAAAGCTTTTTCTGCAGCGTGTATGTGTGTACTCACCTAGTTGTGGTTGCAGGGGTCGACTCATAGCACCAGGCCCCGCCTCTTCACTGGCCGCTACTGGGTCACTCTCCCTGCACCATGAGCTTTATCGTACCTCTGCTTAAAGCTATGTATGGATCCTGCCTCCACTACATCGCTTCCCAAACTATTCCACTTCCTGACTACTCTGTGGCTGAAGAAATACTTCCTAACATCCCTTTGATTCATCTGTGTCTTTAGCTTCCGACTGTGTCCCCGTGTTGCTGTGTCCAGTCTCTGGAACATCCTGTCTTTGTCCACCTTGTCAATTCCTCTCAGTATTTTGTAAGTCGTTATCATGTCCCCCCTATCTTTCCTGTCCTCCAGTGTCGTCAGGTTGATTTCCCTTAACCTCTCCTCATAGGACATACCTCTTAACTCTGGGACTAGTCTTGTTGCAAACCTTTGCACTTTCTCTAGTTTCTTTACATGCTTGGCTAGGCGTGGGTTCCAAACTGGTGCCGCATACTCCAATATGGGCCTAACGTACACGGTGTACAGGGTCCTGAACGATTCCTTATTAAGATGTCGGAATGCTGTTCTGAGGTTTCCCAGGCGCCCATATGCTGCAGCAGTTATTTGGTTGATGTGCGCTTCAGGAGATGTGCCTGGTGTTATACTCACCCCAAGATCTTTTTCCGTGAGTGACGTTTGTAGTCTCTGGCCCCCTAGACTGTACTCCGTCTGTGGTCTTCTTTGCCCTTCCCCAATCCTCATGACTTTGCACTTGGTGGGATTGAACTCCAGGAGCCAGTTGCTGGACCAGGTCTGCAGCCTGTCGAGATCCCTTTGTATTTCCGCTTGGTCTTCGATCGAATGAACTCTTCTCATCAACTTCACGTCATCTGCAAACAGGGACACCTCGGAGTTTATTCCTTCCGTCATGTCGTTCACAAATACCAGAAACAGCACTGGTCCTAGGACTGACCCCTGTGGGACCCCGCTGGTCACAGGTGCCCACTCTGACACCTCGCCACGTACCATTACTCGCTGCTGTCTTCCTGACAAGTATTCCCTGATCCATTGCAGTGCCTTCCCTGTTATCTCTGCTTTGTCCTCCAGTTTTTGCACTAATCTCTTGTGTGGTACTGTGTCAAACGCCTTCTTGCAGTCCAAGAAAATGCAATCTACCCACCCCTCTCTCTCTTGTCTTACTGCTGTCACCATGTCATAGAACTCCAGTAGGTTTGTGACACAGGATTTCCCGTCTCTGAATCCATGTTGGCTGCTGGTGATGAGATCATTCCTTTCTAGATGTTCCACCATTCTTCTCCTGACAATCTTTTCCATGATTTTGCATGCTATACATGTCAGTGACACTGGTCTGTAGTTTAGTGCTTCATGTCTGTCTCCTTTTTTAAAGATTGGGACTACACTTGCTGTCTTCCATGCCTCAGGCAATATCCCTGTTTCGATAGATGTATTGAATATTGTTGTTAGGGGTACACATAGCGCCTCTGCTCCCTCTCTCAGGACCCATGGAGAGATGTTATCTGGCCCCATTGCCTTTGAGGTACCTAGCTCACTCAGAAGCCTCTTCACTTCTTCCTCGGTTGTGTGTACTGTGTCCAGCACATGGTGGTGTACCCCACCTCTCCGTCTTTCTGGAGCCCCTTCTGTCTCCTCTGTGAACACTTCCTTGAATCTCTTGTCGAGTTCCTCACATACTTCACGGTCATTTCTTGTTGTCTCTCCTCCTTCCTTCCTTAGCCTGATTACCTGGTCCTTGACGGTTGTTTTCTTCCTGATGTGGCTGTATAACAGCTTCGGGTCAGATTTGGCTTTTGCTGCTATGTCGTTTTCATATTGACGTTGGGCCTCCCTTCTTATCTGTGCATATTCGTTTCTGGCTCTACGACTGCTCTCCTTATTCTCCTGGGTCCTTTGCCTTCTATATTTCTTCCATTCCCTAGCACACTTGGTTTTTGCCTCCTTGCATCTTTGGGTGAACCATGGGCTCATCCTGGCTTTTTCATTATTCCTGTTACCCTTGGATACAAACCTCTCCTCAGCCTCCTTGCACATTGTTGCTACATATTCCATCATCTCATTAACTGGCTTCCCTGCCAGTTCTCTGTCCCACTGAACCTCATTCAGGAAGTTCCTCATTCCTGTATAGTCCCCTTTCCTGTAGTTTGGTTTCATTTGTCCTGGCCTTCCTGCTTCCCCCTCCACTTGTAGCTCTACTGTGTATTCGAAGCTCAAAACCACATGATCGCTGGCCCCAAGGGGTCTTTCATATGTGATGTCCTGAATATCTGCACTACTCAAGGTGAATAGTAAGTTCAGTCTTGCTGGTTCATCCTCTCCTCTCTCTCTTGTAGTGTCCCTTACGTGTTGGTACATGAAGTTTTCCAGTACCACCTCCATCATCTTAGCCCTCCATGTATCTTGGCCCCCATGTGGGTCCAAGTTCTCCCATTCGATCTCCTTGTGGTTAAAGTCGCCCATGATCAGGAGCTTTGCCCTGCATGCATGAGCTCTTCTGGCCACTGTAGCCAGTGTGTCAACCATCGCTCTATTGCTCTCGTCATATTCTTGCCTTGGCCTCCTGCTGTTCTGTGGTGGGTTATACATCACTGCAATCATCACCTTGGGACCTCCAGAGTGAAGCGTTCCCGCTATGTAATCACTTTCTTCTCCGTTGTCTCCTCTCTCCAGCTCATCAAAATTCCATCGGTGTTTAATCAGCAATGCCACTCCTCCACCCCCCCTGTTCCTTCTGTCTTTTCTCAGGATCTGGTATCCCGCTGGAAAGATGGCATCTGTTATCATACCTGTAAGCTTGGTTTCTGTGATCGCTATGATGTCTAGTGATGCCTCTTTGACTCTTTCGTGCCACTCCTCCCACTTGTTTGTTATTCCATCAGCATTTGTGTACCATACCTTCAGTTTCCTTTCCAACACTGTGGTTTGGGGGGCCTGTGGGGGTGGGAGACCTGGTAGCATACTGTGGGATTCTATGGTTGGGGGCTGGGTGGAAGCTGTGGGTATGGATTGTATTGTGTGTTGGGATGGTGTGATAGGTTGTGGGGTTCTGAGGATAGTTGTGTGTGTGCTTGCCCTTGCTGCTCTGTTCTGCTCTGACTGACCTCTGCTGGTTCCATCCTTGTCTCCTTTCCTAGCTCCTTTCGCTTTTTTGTCCTCTCCCTCAGCTGCTGTCTCTCTGTTTGAGTTCTGTCTCTGTCTAGGAACACCTTCTTGTACTCTTCTGAGCTTTTCAACCGTGGTTTCTCTTGGAGGATCCTGTTCCGCACTGTTTTTGTCCTGAGAATCAGCTTGATCGGTCGGTTTCTCCCCTTCAAGTACCCCCCTATTCTCTGAAAATTTACAATCTCATCCATGTCTTCTCCCCCTATTTTCGTGATGATTTTCTCAATCTCCTTTCTTTCTTCCTGCCGTCTTTCAGTGTGTGTCCTTTCCTCTCTCCCGAAGCCCATGGATAATCACTGATTTTGCCCTTTCCTCCTCCCATTGCCTCTCCCTCTGTGACTCTGGTTCCTGTCTGTATGTGGTCATTTTCTCCCTTGATTTTTCCAGTGGCTCTTGGTAGCATGGTTGTGCCTCAGCATTCGACCTATCTCCCTCTCCATCTGCACCCATCTGCTCTTCCCTTCCACTCCCTGGCCCTTCTTTGCAGGCTGATATGACCTTAGCATAATTCATATCTCCTTCCTTCCTGTTCAGCCTCTCAGCTTCGTATGGTGTGTCTTCTCTGGTCACTACCCCTGAGACTTGCTTCAGCCTGTTTACCTCAAATTCTCTTACCTTTACCCTGGCTACTGCAGTTTCGACTTGTGCCTCCCAATTCTTCGTCTCCTTCTCCAACCTCTTTTCCCATTTCACAGAGAGCTCTTTCTCCATTTTTTCAGAAAGCTCTCCTAATTTTCTCTCCCATTCTTGCTCTATCCTCTTCCACTGCTCCTCCATCCATTCCTCCCTACCAGTACCATTGTCATCTGATCCCTGATTCCTGCGAGTCCCAACCATTTTTTTTTTTTAGTGAAAGAGAGAAAGAGAAAAAGAAAAAGGGGGAGAGAGTGAGAGAGAGGGAGAAAGAGAGAGAAGGGGAGGGCAGAAGGAGGGGAAAAGAAGGGAAAAGGGGGAGAAAGTGAGAGAGAGGGAAAAGGTGAGAGAGAGGGGGGAGTGACAAGGGAAGAGAGAGAGAGAGAGAAAAGAAGAGGAAGAGAGAGAGGAAGAGAGAGAGGGAGAGGGAGAGAGAGAGGAAGAGAGAGTGAGAGGAAGAGAGAGAGGAAGAGAGAGAGGATGAGAGCTGTTCTCACCAAGTGTGTGTGCATATGTTTATGTAAACAGTCCTTATTTCCCACATATGTACTACATATGTATTGCATATGTACCCGATCTCTTGGTTCCCACTGTAGTCTTATGCGTTTAAAATTACATTCAAAAATAAATACACTAGGCTTCGCCTATATGCCGCTACCTCTAAATTCTATTAAATGCCAGTAAACGCTGCTTGTTCTAATTTTGATAGCTCGAGGAGAGTGACCCCCAATTCCAGCTAGAGACAGGTACTATTGACCCCATGCAACTCAAACTAGGTGAATATTACTTGCGGCTGGCAGTGGAGTAACGTTGAGGGTCTGTCCTGTCCCAGAAGTTGATGTTTGATGCTTCTCGGTAATTTTTCCACTAACTTCCTGTATGCACTATAGTCTCTAGCTCCTCTAATATTTTCACTCACTCACTGTATTTACTAACACATCTATACATATCTCTTATCTCCCTGGTCTTGAGTCGCACTTATTCTTCAAAACACCCCACTGCGTTATTATGGCAACACTATTTAGGCCTGACACAACCGTTCACCCTTCCAACGGCCCCTACTAAACACTCAGCCATTATTTCCTTTGTTTTCTTTTCTGTGATCACTTATATTTCCTTTTTTCGGGGCTTAAGTGATTATATGCACTCTTATGTGTGCACACGCCTATATCCCACACTATTCCTTATGGCACAGTCAGAAATTATCACCAAAACACGAGCTCAAACCGCGTGACTCCTCCACGAGTGTGTGTGAGTGTGTGTGTGTGTGTGTGTTAGTTACCATTTTGTCCTAGGCATATGTCGATTAGACACTAGGCCTGTTGTATTGTGTGTGTGTGTGTGTGTGTGTGTTAGTTAGTTCCCATTTTGTCCTAGGCACATGTCGATTAGACCCTAGGCCTGTTGTATTTGAGTGTGTGTGTGTTAGTTAGTTACCATTTTGTCCTAGGCACATGTCGATTAGACACTAGGCCTGTTGTAATTGAGTGTGTGTGTGTGTACTCACCTATTTGTGGTTGCAGGGGTCGATTCATAGCTCCTGGCCCTCCCTCTTCACTGATTGCTACTAGGTCCTCTCTCTCCCTGCTCCATGAGCTTTATCATACCTCGCCTTAAAACTATGTATGGTTCCCGCCTCCACTACTTGTGTGTGTGTGTGTACTCACCTAGTTGTCTCACCTAGTTGAGGTTGCGGGGGTCGAGTCCGAGCTCCTGGCCCCGCCTCTTCACTGATCGCTACTAGGTCACTCTCCCTGAGCCGTGAGCTTTATCATACCTCTGCTTAAAGCTATGTATGGATCCTGCCTCCACTACATCGCTTCCCAAACTATTCCACTTACTGACTACTCTGTGTGTGTGTGTGTGTGTGTGTGTGTGTGTGTGTGTGTGTGTGTGTGTGTGTGTGTGTGTGTGTGTGTGTGTGTTGTGTGTAAGTGTTGTATAGTGTTACTACACGCCAGGCGATCTACATAATTAACCTGAAATAATTACGTGATGCTGTATTTTTTTTTTTTTTAGAGGAAAGTGGTGTCTACTCTTTCACGGAAGAATATCTAAAAAAAAATTATGATCACAACGAGCTTCAATGCCTTCATGAACGAATATTAAAACCGACTAATGAATTAAATAAGTGTTTCATTATCGAAAAATGACATAAATGAATACGAGCTATTTTGATACACATGTGATTTCAGTGTTTTCTGTTCTGTGTCTGTTAGTAGTGGCGACGAGGGCGACGACGATGGCGACGAGGGCGACGACGGTGGCGACGAGGGCGACGACGGTGGCGGCGAGGGCGACGACGGTGGCGACGAGGGCGACGACGGTGGCGACGAGGGCGACGACGGTGGCGACGAGGGCGACGACGGTGGCGACGATGAGGGCGAAGGCGGCAGAGGCAGCGGCACATGCTGGTGACAATAGTAGTTGAAAAATGAGACACTTGTGTAATTTGGGAATGTTTACCGTGGAAACGATTCCCAAGCCAGTGGCTTCTTCAGTCCAGTACAAAGAAGATGAGAAGTGGCTGGCGAAACGTTTCCACAATAATAATTCTCAAATGTTGCACAAGTGTCTCATTCTTCAATCTGTCGGTTTTCTAAACCATTTATCATTCTAGTAGTAGTAGTAGTGATAATGACTATGGTGGCAGTGATGGTGACGGCTACTACAGTGATAGTGTGGTGAAGGTGCTGCGGTAAAGCCTACGTAAGACGCATTCCTTCCTTTAAATCACGGTCAAGAAATTCCATAAAAAGAAATAAGAAAAGTGAACGGGGGCTGTAAATTTGACTACGATAAAAAAAAATGTGTACACATGTTCCCTGCGGTGGGAAATAAATGTTGAGCTTCTAATTAAGAATTCATGAATGTGAATTGTGTGTCAGTATAATTCTGACAAAGCACTTTTGTTGACATGCAGGGGAAATAAATATTTTTATACTGCTTTTGTTTTTTTAGTTCTTTAATCCAAGTTACGTAGTGCATTTTGTTCACACACACACACACACACACACACACACACACACACACACACACACACACACACATATATAACTGTAATCAAGACAGACTGCTTTACGAAAGGGGATATTATACAGATGTAAAACAATTCCACAAGACACTAAATGAAATGAGTTATACTATAAAAATAATATACAAATGTGTGTACTATTTGTAACCTCGATTCTTTACAGTTCATCTGAAATGTGGGAAATAAATAAATGAAAAAATACTGATTTACTAAAAAAACAAATATTAGTTCAGGAAGTATTTAAGGGTATAAATAGAAAATAAATCTATGAACTAAAAACAAAAAAGGATCAATATAACTAAAAATAAATAAACATACATATGTTCAAATACAAACAATTTAAAATAAAAAAAATATTTTTTTCCTTATTCGCAATAAAAAATGTGTGATATATAACAACCCCAAAATAGAAATAAATTGAGCAGTCTAAATAACCAGTAATGACGTTAAGAAATTATTCATCGAAAGTGGTAAAATTAATGCAGTTAGTCCATATAAGTTATCATGGTGGACCGGGGGCGTTGACCCCCAGAACACCCTCTAGGTATACCATGAGCTTTGAAGAAATTTGCAGACTAATTAAGTTATTCACTAGAAATTATCTTTGAAATTTCATTAAGGTGACGTAAACTGGAAAATAAATGGAAATATCAAAATACTGTGGCAATGTTCCGAAAAGAAAGGTATATCAGACCCTTATTATTAGACAAAGTGTCACCATAAACAGCGGGTTTTTTTACAAGTAACGTAGACTTGAAGCTCATAATTCTAATGAACGTCGGTATATCACGTTAATGTGCGACTACGAGACTGCAATGAAAAATATATTATTTGACTACAAGGAAGACCCTCACTACTGACTACAAGACCCTCACTACTGAATACAAGACCCTCACTACTGACTACAAAACCCTCACTACTGACTACAAGACCCTTAATACTGGCTACAAAAACTCACTACTGACTACAAAACCCTCACTACTGACTACAAAACCCTCACTATTGACTACAAGAGCCTCACTACTGACTACAAAAAACTTACTACTGACTACAAAACCCTCACTACTGACTACAAGACCCTCACTACTGACTACAAGACCCTTAATACTGGCTACAAAAACTCACTACTGACTACAAAACCCTCACTACTGACTACAAAACCCTCACTATTGACTACAAGAGCCTCACTACTGACTACAAGACCTTCACTACTGACTACAAAACCCTTACTACTGACTACAAGACCCTCACTACTGACTACAAGACCCTCACTACTGACTACAAGACCCTCACTACTGACTACAAGACCCTCACTACTGACTACAAGACCCTTAATACTGGCTACAAAACCCTCACTACTGACTACAAAACCCTCACTACTGACTACAAGACCTTCATTATTGACTACAAGACCCTCACTACTGACTAGAAGACCCTCGCTACTGACTACAAAACCCTCACTACTGACTACAAGACCTTCATTATTGACTACAAGACCCTCACTACTGACTAGAAGACCCTCGCTACTGACTACAAAACCCTCACTACTGACTACAAAACCCTCACTAATGACTACAAAACCCTCATTACTGGCTACAGGACTCTCACCACTGACTACAAGGAAGACCCTCACCACTGACTACAAAGAAGATTCTCACCACTGACTACAAAGAAGACCCTCACCACTGACTACAAGGAAGACCCTCACCACTGACTACAAAGAAGACTCTCACCACTGACTACAAAGAAGACTCTCACCACTGACTACAAAGAAGACTCACCACTGACTACAAAGAAGACTCTCACCACTGACTACAAAGAAGACTCTCACCACTGACTACAAAGAAGACTCTCTCCACTGACTACAAGGAAGACTCTCACCACTGACTACAAAGAAGACTCTCACCACTGACTACAAAGAAGACTCTCACCACTGACTACAAAGAAGACTCTCACCACTGACTACAAAGAAGACCCTCACCACTGACTACAAGGAAGACTCTCACCACTGACTACAAAGAAGACTCTCACCACTGACTACAAGGAAGACTCTCACCACTGACTACAAGAAAGACCCTCACCACTGACTACAAGAAAGACCCTCACCACTGACTACAAGGAAGACTCTCACCACTGACTACAAGGAAGACTCTCACCACTGACTACAAGAAAGACCCTCACCACTGACTACAAGGAAGACTCTCACCACTGACTACAAGAAAGACTCTCACCACTGACTACATGGAAGACTCTCACCACTGACTACAAGGAAGACTCTTCTCAGTAGTAGTAACCAGTTACCAGTAACCAGTGTACCAGTAGATGACTCACTACCAACCGTCTCTGCCTGAGTCACTGTCTGTATTCATATTGTGCTGACCACAGCAGTATTCAAAGACCCCCTCACATATGGGTACTGTGGGCGGTCAGTCATACGAGAGTGAGCAAGGAGGCAAGGTTATGGCTGTTTGGGCGCTCCCCACATTATCCGTAATTATATGTACTTCCAGCCAACGTGAGTATTACTTTATCCTATCCACGTGTTCGAATCCCACATGTGGTCTGGTGTGATTCGATTCCTGCTCCAGGAAGATCTTATTCTGACTGTGAAGCCACCAGCACCCATCAGTGACTTTGTCATGAACCAAGAATTAATGTATCGAACAGCCGAGTTGGGTACTCCTAGCAGAAGAGTATACCAGTTAGTAATTCCACAGTCACTAGTGAATGTAGCCTTACAACTAGTTCACGATGTACCAGGTGTTGCACAACCTGGTATGGATCGTTCAGTAAAACAAGCCAGATTGAAATACTTTTGGCCTCGTATGGCAACTGATATTTCTGAGTATGTTAAGAAATGTAGTGTCTGCATGCAACATAAAGGTAATGCTAATGGTCCTAATCCAATCCAAGTATATCCAACTACTAGCGAACCGTGGGAAAGAGTTGTGCTAGACTTGTTAACTAATTTCCAATGTTCCCTCCAAGGCAACAAACATCTGTGTGTTATGGTAGACCATTTCACCAGATATTGTGAGTTAGTTCCTATTGCAGATAAGACTGCCGAGACAGTAGCTAAA
The DNA here is from genome assembly GCF_038502225.1 of Cherax quadricarinatus. NCBI lineage: Eukaryota > Metazoa > Arthropoda > Malacostraca > Decapoda > Parastacidae > Cherax > Cherax quadricarinatus. Next base: position 19,930,169 of record NC_091316.1, read on the forward strand.
GCGTTTAAAGAACGCATTATCTGCAGGCATACCACCCCTAAGTCCCTAGTAACAGATAATGGAGGTGAATTCTGTAATGAGATTCTTGAAAATTTGTGCACCTTGTACAAGATCTCTAAATCCACCATTGTTCCTCATCATCCTGCCAGCAATGGGTTAGCGGAACGAACCAATAAGAAAGTACTTGATGTCTTGAGAGCCACTATCAATCCCAACAGTGAAACTTGGGATGAAGTTATACCTGATGTGCAGTGTGCTATAAATTCTGCTTACAATGTTTCTATAGGTGACACTCCACATTATGCATTGTACGGTGTAGATAAACGTTTGCCTTATGAGTTGTTATATTCTAATCCGAAACCAAATTACAACCCTGATGATTTCATAGCAACTCGTACCAGCTTAGCTCAAAGTGTTTTTAGAAGAATCCGTGAAACACTTCATAAATCAACAGCAGAATTTACAAGAGTCGCAAACACTCGAGCAAAGCCATCCAAAATCAAAGTAGGTTCGAGAGTTATGCTGACTAACTTTAACAAAACGTCTGCAATGCCAAATCTTGATCAAAAGTTTGTTGGTCCTTATCGAGTAGTTGAACATATCACTGGTAATAAGTATAAGGTTAGAGAGATTAGTACTGGTCAGTATAAAGAATCGCATTTAGATCATATGAAGTTAGTATGTGATGATAATGATGTTCCAACCCAGACTAATGTGACAGACTCTAACAATCCTCCTGATTCTGTACTCTCTTCCTCTGATACTCAGTCAGACGATCAACCTGAATGTCGTTATTCCCTACGTACACGACAGGTATTGAGAAATCCTCAAGTATCATTTGTAACTTCCAATTCAGATTTGCCTCAAATACAGCATGAGTTAGCCAATGCTACAGAGTTTGATCCTCCCAGAGATGACACCCATTCTGCATATGTCAATCTTACCCTAGCAGAGTTGGGGTTAAATGTAAATAACCTGTATAGATGAATAATTACAGTATCAACTTATCAGTATTCAAGAATTTTTTTTTTGTGTTCACGTTCTCTCCGAATTCTGAGAGTTAACAGTCTAGATTTGAGTGCACCGAATCTGCCTTTCTGTTAAACACTCTTTCTTTGTATATATTCCTTCCTCAGAATTCGTAGATCACATGAATACAGATCGATCGATCAATTTTTTTTTTTATCACTTCTATTGTGTAATCCCAACGTTGAGTTTCATTCGATGAGTTGTGTTATATTATATCTTGTATTGCATTACAGTTTCAGTTACGTAAGCTTCCATTCCAATGTTCTACTTATGTATGTTATAATGTTCAATTGTTGTGTACTTTGACATTGTATAGAATCAGCCCAAGCCGTACACCTGCCATCTCTAGTTTGTATTAGTTGTATGTCAGGACGACATACGTTAGCGTCGCCGAGCTCTCACTAGTAGTAACCAGTTACCAGTGTACCAGTAGATGACTCACTACCAACCGTCTCTGCCTGAGTCACTGTCTGTATTCATATTGTGCTGACCACAGCAGTATTCAAAGACCCCCTCACATATGGGTACTGTGGGCGGTCAGTCATACGAGAGTGAGCAAGGAGGCAAGGTTACGGCTGTTTGGGCGCTCCCCACATTATCCGTAATTATACGTACTTCCAGCCTACGTGAGTATTACTTTACCCTATCCACGTGTTCGAATCCCACATGATACTCTCACCACTGACTAAAAGGAAGACTCTCACCACTGACTACAAGAAAGATCATCACCACTGACTACAAGGAAGACTCTCACCACTGACTACAAGAAAGACCCTCACCACTGACTACAAGGAAGACTCTCACCACTGACTACAAGGAAGACTCTCACCACTGACTACAAGAAAGACCCTCACCACTGACTACAAGAAAGACTCTCACCACTGACTACAAGGAAGATTCTCACCACTGACTACAAGAAAGATCATCACCACTGACTACAAGGAAGACTCTCACCACTGACTACAAGGAAGACTCTCACCACTGACTACAAGGAAGACCCTCACCACTGACTACAAGGAAGACTCTCACCACTGACTACAAGGAAGACTCTCACCACTGACTACAAGAAAGACCCTCACCACTGACTACAAGGAAGACTCTCACCACTGACTACAAGAAAGACCCTCACCACTGACTACAAGGAAGACTCTCACCACTGACTACAAGGAAGACCCTCACCACTGACTACAAGGAAGACTCTCACCACTGACTACAAGGAAGACTGTCACCACTGACTACAAGAAAGATCATCACCACTGACTACAAGGAAGACTCTCACCACTGACTACAAGACCCTCACCACTGACTACAAGGAAGACTCTCACCACTGACTACAAGGAAGACTCTCACCACTGACTACAAGAAAGACCCTCACCACTGACTACAAGAAAGACCCTCACCACTGACTACAAGGAAGACTCTCATCACTGACTACAAGGAAGACTCTCACCACTGACTACAAGAAAGACCCTCACCACTGACTACAAGGAAGACTCTCACCACTGACTACAAGGAAGACTCTCACCACTGACTACAAGAAAGACCCTCACCACTGACTACAAGGAAGACTCTCACCACTGACTACATGGAAGACTCTCACCACTGACAACAAGAAAGACTCTCACCACTGACTACAAGGAAGACTCTCACCACTGACTACAAGAAAGACTCTCACCACTGACTACAAGGAAGACTCTCACCACTGACTACAAGAAAGACCCTCACCACTGACTACAAGGAAGACTCTCACCACTGACTACAAGGAAGACTCTCACCACTGACTACAAGGAAGACTCTCACCACTGACTACAAGGAAGACTCTCACCACTGACTACAAGGAAGACCCTCACCACTGACTACAAGGAAGACTCTCACCACTGACTACAAGGAAGACCCTCACCACTGACTACAAGGAAGACTCTCACCACTGACTACAAGGAAGACCCTCACCACTGACTACAAGGAAGACCCTCACCACTGACTACAAGGAAAACTCTCACCACTGACTACAAGGAAGACTCTCACCACTGACTACAAGGAAGACCCTCACCACTGACTACAAGGAAGACTCACCACTGACTACAAGGAAGACCCTCACCACTGACTACAAGACCCTCACCACTGACTACAAGGAAGACTCACCACTGACTACAAGGAAGACCCTCACCACTGACTACAAGACCCTCACCACTGACTACAAGGAAGACTCACCACTGACTACAAGGAAGACCCTCACCACTGACTACAAGACCCTCACCACTGACTACAAGGAAGACTCACCATTGACTACAAGGAAGACCCTCCCCAAAACATTATTTAATGTACTTTAATTAAGTCGATGTTAATAACTACTTCAAATTCTGTCTTCCTTTACTTCCATTAATCAGTTTCCATACATTTTATATCCGGGTGTCATTTTAGTGAGCAAAACACATTATATCTGCATTTACTCATATTACAAATCAACTTCCAGAGAGAGAGAGAGAGAGAGAGAGAGAGAGAGAGAGAGAGAGAGAGAGAGAGAGAGAGAGAGAGACAGACAGACAGAGAGAGAGAGACAGACGCAGACAGAGACAGACAGATAACCGCCTTAATTTGTACATCAGCTTCAAATAGATAAAAATAATTGTTAGGTAAAAAATATATATATATATATACTGCAAGTCAGATGAGTGAGCAATTATATTTTATTCTACAGTAAATAATCAGCCAGAGGAGAATTACATACTGAGAGTAAATAAGCAAAATACTGGCTAGAAGTATATTACAGTTAATAACACTGAGCAACAATGTTTTCAGGTCACGTTTAAATGAATGTATTTCTGACTAATTTGATAACGCTAAATTCATATCTGAATCTAGTTTTGCTCTAATATATATATATATATATATATATATATATAATATATATATATATATATATATATATATATATATATATAGATATATATATAGTTTCTATGAAACAGAACCCCACGGTGAACGATTGCATCATGGAGAAGAGATACGAGGGGAACCTGAAGACCAGTTTGCTCGATTACTGCTGGACACTGGTGTGGGTTAGCCATACTGAACAAAAGCGAAAAAGAATAAAACTGTGATGTAAAGATGTTTGTATGACCTATGGAAATATCTCTTATTGTTGTTAGGGAAGATTAGTTTTTGTCAGTGGATGCATCACATTTAATATCTATGTGTAACATATATCAAGTGGCTCTTCAACCTTAAGTAGCCTAAATATTGATTCCAGGAGTTCAAAAACTTTGCATGATAGAGATTAAACAAGCTCAGATTCGTGACCAGAGCATCAACGTTATCTTAAACCAACTAATTTCGCTTCTGAACTTGATAAAAAACTAAGTTTTGTTAGCTAGTGTAATTGAAGTAGTGAACAATGACTAGCTGCAGCATCTCTTGTGTGACAACCAACTGCAGCAGTCTTGTGTGACAACCAACTGTAGCAGTCTTATGTGACAACCAACTGTAGCAGTCTTATGTGACAACCAACTGTAGCAGTCTTATGTGACAACCAACTGTAGCAGTCTTATGTGACAACCAACTGTAGCAGTCTTATGTGACAATCAACTGTAGCAGTCTTATGTGACAACCAACTGTAGCAGTCTTATGTGACAACCAACTGTAGCAGTCTTGTGTGACAACCAACTGCAGCAGTCTTATGTGACAACCAACTGTAGCAGTCTTATGTGACAATCAACTGTAGCAGTCTTATGTGACAACCAACTGTAGCAGTCTTATGTGACAATCAACTGTAGCAGTCTTATGTGACAACCAACTGTAGCAGTCTTATGTGACAACCAACTGTAGCAGTCTTATGTGACAACCAACTGCAGCAGTCTTATGTGACAACCAACTGTAGCAGTCTTATGTGACAACAAACTGTAGCAGTCTTCTGTGACAACCAACTGCAGCAGCTCTTGTGCGACAAGCAAATGTTACAACTCTAGTGTCACAACAACCAACTGCAGCAACTCTTGTGTGACAACCAATACAACCAAACCGTAAAAAATCTGGATAACACGTACACCTATAAAGAATGAGTGAATGTGTCCGGTCCAACACGAACACTAGTCTGCAAAAATGAATCTGCTTTGCACGCTAAATATTCAAAAAGCAATCATGTCGGTAATTAGTGAGGGAGGGGGGGTCATTATCATAACACGCTTCCAGTTAGGCTGGCCAGTTTAATTTCTATTAAATAACGCAATATCCGGCGGGTGGTGAGTTGTTTGTATCTCATGGAGTGGTCATTGTCAGTCACACTCGCTCTTTTATACGCTGCAAATAATTACACAAAGTGTGTAAGGAAAAATTGGCACTAATGTTATATTTATGAATACGTGTGCATACTTGCATGCATGCACTGTATGTGAATATGTGTGTGTACTTACCAATATGTGGTTGCATTAGTAGATTCATAGCTCCTGGCCCCATCTCTTCGCTGGTCGCTACTAGGTCTACTCTCTCCCTGCTCCAAGAGCCTTACCGTGCCTCTTCTTAAAGCCGTGTATGGATCCCGCCTCTACTACTACACTCTCCAGATTGTTCCACTTCCTCTTGTGCTGAGGTGTACTTGTGTGTATCAATATACATGATTATGTATTTTTCTTATTTTTGGTTATTAGAGTCGAGTCTCAGCTCCTGGTTCTGTCTTTCAATTTACCGCTAGCTAGATTTATTCCCTCCTAGCCGTGTGGACACAGTCATTCCTATACTTAAAATTATGTATGGAGCCTGCCTATACTATTTCACTCTCAAAGATATTCCATTTCCTGACATCCCTGTGATTCATCTGATTTTTTCACTTCCAACTGTGCGTCCAACTCTCGCCTTTTAAACATTCTATCCCTGTCCACCCTACTAAGTCCTCTTGAGTATTTTGCATATCATTACCACTGTCATGCATCATCTTTTTCTCCCATTTCTTAATGTCCTCAGATTTAGTTCTTTTAGTCTCTTCGTAGTTCATTCCCTTTAGCTCTGGGACTAGTCTTGTTTAAAACCTCTGCACTTTCTCCAGTTACCTGATATACTTCATTAGACGTGAGTTTCGCGCAGGTGCTGCATACTCCAAAATATGCCTAACATATGTCGAATGTCGTGAATGATTGTTCAGATTCCTTAAAGCTAATCTTGAATTCGCCACACTAGTATTTGCTACAGAGGTAATGTAGTCGATGCGTGTCTCAGGCAGGGGTCGGCGAACTTTTTTGGGTATTACCCCCATACCAAATTTGTGCACAGCGAAATTACCCACGAGACTTGAAAGTCCACAGAATCCGGAAAAACACAAGGATCATTTAAATTAAAAAGAGTTTATTGAGTCCATTTGTATAGAGAATAATCATACAAACTGAAAAGAATGTATTATGCACCATAAAGCAACTTAAAAATAAAACACAAAATTAACAAAATAGTAAAATGAAAAATAAACTGCATGATATAAAAAATAGTAACAGACAAATTTAATAAAAATCTCATTAAGGAACTAAAGAATTTCACTGAAAACATTCTCACTTCAGGTTTTGGGGCAATGATATTTCATTTTTGATACATCATCAAAATTAGGGCTGCTTGATGCCAGAGCAATTTGGATACTGTCTTCGGCGTTCAACCGATTTCTGGACTTTTTTAAGTTAATGAGAGTAGAAAATCCTTGTTCGCAAAGATAGGTATTGTACAATGACTGTACACTCCTAACTGTTATGACAAATCACAAAACACTACCTTACTTTGGTCATGGAAAGTCTTAAAACCTACTAACATAAACAATGAACTTCTGTTTACTGCAAGCAGAAACAATTGTTGATAGCGAGATAGGACACTAGGCCAAAAGTTAGGTGATGGTGTGTCAACAATGGGACGTGCAGTTGTCCTGGCGGCTCCCGAGTCACCGCTGAAACTCGTGCTGTTGCCAGCTGTTGCAGTCCTTACCCGTTTTACATCACTGCTAACTTAAGAAATGGTCCCTACAAATTAGAGTTTTAATTTTATTAAGAAACTACAAATTATTTGTTTGAAAAAAATATAACTTCCGTAATTTGCCTCGTTTATTAAATATTTTTTTTGTGCAATTTTATATGTACGTATGTTTATTTACCCCAGTTTGCCTACCCCTGGCTCCAGGTGATATGCTCGGCACTATGATTACCCCTAGGTCTTCCTTAAGCGAGTTTATACTCAATTTTCGGTGTTTTTCCCTTCCCAAATTTTCATAATCTTGTATTTGCTATGTTGGCTTCCAGTAGCTACTTAACTGACAACTCTTTCAGTCTATCTACAGTCTTTCATTGTCCTTAGCAGTTTTTATCTTCATTATTATTAGTAGTATTATAATCACGGGGAGCGCTAAACCCATAGGGATTATACAGTGCCTGTGGGGGGGGGGTTGATGGAAGGTATTCAGGCTCAATTCAGAGAGCACTCATCAAATTTCATAGAACAAGAGCCCCTCACCAGCGTCAAGGACCCTCCTTTCAGTGGCTTTATCTTCATTAATTTGGCAACATCTGCAAACAGCGATATATCTGACTATCTCTTTTAGTAAATTATTCACACATACTGAAAAAGTACAGGTCTACTGCTGATCTTTGTGGAACCCGGCATGTTATGCTTGACCATTACAACACTTCAGACAATTACTCTGTTTCATTTACTTGATCCACTGTAGCGCATTCCTGTTATACCTGCCTGATCCGCAAGTTTGTCTCGATCTCTTGTGATGTGCGGTGTCAAATGCCTACTTCTAGTCCACCCATCCGTCTCTCTGTCTTGCCTCACTTCTGCTACTGTATAATAGAACTCTAGAAGGTCTGTGAGACAAGCTTTGCCATGTCTAAACCCGTGCTTGTTGTTACAGATGAAGCCACTTCTCTCCAGGTGATCCACCACTCTCCTCACTACCTTTTTTTTTTTTTTTTTTTTTTTTTTTTTTTTTTTTTTTTTTGTATTATTCACTTGCATGTAGTTCGAGAAGTGTGTGACTGGACCTCACACACCAACAGACTGGGGCAAACAGCAATGATTATGATACGCCGCAATACACTACAGAAGAAAGGTTTCACAATAAGAAAATAAATACAAACATTTGACTTCCCTACCATGAGAGGGATCTACTAGAGATCACCATCCATGGGGGTGGGTTCAGCTGGTCCTGTTCACCTCTCATATTGGCTTAGTTCTAAGGGTGTACTGCCCAGCGTCGCTCGATGTCCGTCCACTGCAACACACAGAATATATTAATATTTGCTCTCTTCTTTTGCAAGCACATCGAGTTCAATTTTTTTATTTTGCTCCCAGCTGACAATATTTAACGTGGAAAGAAAGAATATTTATTCAATATTCTCAAAACTTATGTGCTCATTACCGTAAGTTGCTCTCCTGTTCAAATTTTAGTAAATGGTAGGTTGTTTGATAGGTTTAAAGGCCATCGACAGCATGAGGTTCATTAAGGTTGCATTTCATCTCTGTTCCACTAATCAAGAATACTTTAATCTCTAAAACAAAGATGAAAGTAAACTTTTCTTGCCACCGCTGAATTTACATCTCACTGTACATACACTGAGTTATACAACTCCTGGCGTATATACAGAGACTTGTACACCTCTTGGCGTATATACATCGAAATGCATACACTTCTTGGTGTATATACGCTGTGAATCATATAATCCATAACAATCTGCCTGACAATCATGGTAAAAAATAACAAATTTATCATAAAGCATAAACAATTAAAAACTGCTTATTCAACCCATACTTTTAATCCTCCTCTTATTTTTTAACCCATACCCTACTTTTGTTAATCCATTCTTCTAATCCAGCTATTTTTCAACATCTACTGTATTGTAACTTTTATTTAAGAACGAATAAATATTATTAAATAATACAAATCCTCTTATTATACTATATCTTGCAGGATCTCTTGCAAATATTATTAAGAATAACTTGGAATCAATCTTCAAATATACCAAACGCCGAGGGGCGTGTGGAAAGAGAGAGGCTCTGCAATATATGTGAAGCGAATTTTTCATAGACCAATATACCGAAAATAAAAAAAAAATGTTGCAGAGCAAACTTTACCCTCTGTGTAGAGCTTTACCAAGTCATGATAAAATATTTTATGCAACTTCAATCTTTGTCTTCATACTCGCAGGCAGTGGGTGGGTCATTTCATGCAAATTTATGAAGGTATGAGAAATATATCTCTTTCCTACACTGCAGACTCATGAAGAACAATTTATATTGTGTTATGAAGTGCGACAAACAGATCATAACAGAGAAATGCATTTCATTAATTACTTAAATAGCTCAAAAGTAAAGAAGAAATATCCCCCCCCCCGCTTGTTGACACCTGCGCTCCTTACCTGACACTTACCATGTTTAATACTCTATCACTTCTCTGTCTTACCAGTATATTACTTCTCTATGATAATTGCATGCGAAACTTATGCCCTAAATATTTGATATATTAATACAGTCGTTTAATCAGAAGACATTGAATGTTATTATATGTGGGGGAACGCTAAACCGGTAGGATTCATACACTTCCTAGGTTTGATCAATGGAAGGGGATGATCAAGAGCCCCTCATTAGCATCAAGGAACCTTCATTGTATTATCGTCAAGAAATTATACTTTTTCACGAAGATAATTTGAAGAAAAGAATTTGAAAACAAAAGCGAAGATAAACTGTTTTAAAACTGGCAGATGATAAAAAGAAACCAGATGTAAAGGGCTTTTAGCCTTATTTTTTAAAGAGTTGGACCGGTAAGCCAGCGGAAGGCTTCGGTCAGATGACTAAATGCTCCAGCTGTGGGTCATCATATGACTAAGACCAACGTCAGGAAACACTTGTCCTGTTTCCTGACACACCTCATCTAACCCAACCAGATATAAGTTATGGATTAAGGTGATAATTGATGGATACGTAGTGGGTAATATTTCATTACACGAACAAATAGGAAGGACACGACTCCATTCACCTCTAGCTTGCCCCATTCTGACCACTTAACTGGACAAGCACCTAAAGTCGGTTCCTGGCCAGCCGGGCTGTGGCTCGTACGTTGGTTTGCGTGCAGCCAGCAGTAACAGCCTGGTTGATCAGGCTCTGATCCACCAGGAGGCCTGGTCACAGACCGGGCCGCGGGGGCGTTGACCCCCGGAACTCTCTCCAGGTAAACTCCAGGTAACTAAAAAATAAAATAGGCGGGCATTTTCCTGGCAGAACGTAGCTTTTGTGACGTCACGCCTCACTCAGGTACGCCGCTCACTCTATCTCTGCCTTCGTGTTCGCTCTCTCTCTCTCTCTACTTGACACGAATTCTCATAAAAGGCATTGGAAGAAGCATTAACAAAAATATAAAGAGTACCTTATAAAAGAAGAGTTACTAACACACTAGAAATGTAAACAAAGTTGTAGCAAATGGAACCTTTTAATAGACGACGTTTCTCCCTAAACTTGATAAAACCGTATTTAGGGAGAAATGCCATCTTGATAAAACCAAATTTAGGACGAAATGTCGTATAATAAGAGGTTATGTAACATGTTTTAAATTCATGATAAAAGGCTCTTCTAAGTGTTTAACACTGAAAATAAAAGTCTCTACTACGTGTTTAACACTCACAATAATAGGCTCTGTTCCATGTTTAATACAGATAATAAAAGGCTTTGCTACGTGTACTTTACATTCATAATAAAACGCTCTGAATGTGTTTTGCATTAATAAAAAAAATGTGGAATGCGTTTTACGTTCATAATAAAAGGCTCTGCAACACGTGTTTCACAGTTATAATAAAAAGCTCTGCTACATGTAATTTACATTAAAAGGTTCTGTTGTGGGTATTTTACATTCATAATAAAAGTCTCTGCTGCGGATGTTTTACATTCATAATAAAAGGCTCTGCTGCGAGTAGTTTACATTCATAATAAAAGGCTCTGCTGCGAGTAGTTTACATTCACAATAAAAGGCTCTGCTCCGAGTGGTTTACATTCATAATAAAAGGCTCTGCTGCGAGTAGTTTACATTCATAATAAAAGGCTCTGCTGCGAGTAGTTTACATTCACAATAAAAGGCTCTGCTCCGAGTGGTTTACATTCATAATAAAAGGCTCTGCTGCGAGTAGTTTACATTCATAATAAAAGGCTCTGCTGCGAGTAGTTTACATTCACAATAAAAGGCTCTGCTCCGAGTGGTTTACATTCATAATAAAAGGCTCTGCTGCGAGTAGTTTACATTCATAATAAAAGGCTCTGCTGCGAGTAGTTTACATTCACAATAAAAGGCTCTGCTCCGAGTGGTTTACATTCATAATAAAAGGCTCTGCTGCGAGTGGTTTACATTCACAATAAAAGGCTCTGCTGCGAGTGGTTTACATTCACAATAAATGGCTCTGCTGCGAGTGTTGTGCATTCTTTATAAAAGAACATTTCCAGAACACATTATTTTGGACATAAGTAACTAACACTTTTCAGGTAAAATTTTACACGGCGTTTCGGCCCGTCCTGAAAATGGAGAATCCGTGGTGCTGAAGCCTTAATGTTGGTGAAGCCTCGGTGTTGAGGGAAGCCTCAATGTTGAGGGAAGCCTCAGTGCTGAAGGAAGCCTCAGTGTTGGGGGAAGACTCGGTGCTGAAGGAAGTCTCAGTGCTGAGGGAAACCCCGGCGCACAAATTTTCACTTCACATTTAAGGTGTAAATTCTGACATCCTTGTGTTTTTGAACCGCCAAATGCAGATTTTTCTTCTTATTTTCTTTGCAAGTTTCTTTACTTCACATGTTTAAGAGGCAAACAAGAAGACTTAAAGAAAAATGAATGAAAAACAAACACGCTGGAGCGTCTGTTATCCATGACAGAAAAAAATTCCATGAAGGTATTTTCAGTCGCTTAATTACCTGTGAAGATTTTCTTTGTCATTCACCTCCGAATTCTTCTGAAATTCAAATATTTCATATACTAATGCACTTATTTACGCTTCGAATGTTTTATTAAGTACTAATAGGTCGTAATTAAGCTAAGGATCTGTGTATAAAAGTGGACTCTTAAGTGGGAGTTTTTATTTCCCTCTGTGAATGCTGCTCCACACATTGAGTACTCATTGAGTGATGAAGGAGAGAACGTCAACACAATGGGTCCTCACCCAGAGGTTTTACTGCGGCAGTTTTTAAAGCGTATCTACTTAAAAAAAAGTGAATTAATCCGCAGCTGTCTTGTGACATATGTTTTGTTGTAAAATTTACCAACTTAAATTTTACCAGGTATGGGAATAAATATAGGAATGTGCTGGAGGTAAGGAAAACAGGGTATAGTATACCAAAATAATTCAGGAGAAATACATGAAATAGGCAATGAGCACTATAGAAGTAGAACTCACAGGTAAGGACCCACAAGGGGTGACGAAGGAGGGGGGGGGGTAGTTGAAGAATGGATGACAATCAGCACAAGAGCCTACAGTCTACAGTCTCTACACCAGTCATCCACTCAGCACTATCTACACTATATTTGCCCAACACTGTTGGGCATACCCAAGCATAGATTAAATAATACATTATTTATATCCGAACATGGGAAGATGACGCAACTAAGAGAATGTATATGCTTAAGTAGGACAGAAATAAAGTGGTCCTTAGTGTCAATTTGGCCCAACTCTCGCCCGATTTACCACCTATTTACCCACCAATTGCACTTTGGCTTTAATACGTGTTTTCTTCACTTTCATCCTTTCGTTTTTTTTTACCCCTTATTTTATTACTGTGAACATTACTTCCCTATTCTACCTATCTTTATTTCTACCTGACGTCCTCTCTATTCCATAGCCTCCTTACGCTCTTCCCTCCTTTTACCTACAGTAGTAATAGGCTAATTTCCCTCATCCGGCAGTTCCTCCTTCGCTGTGGCATTTATTATTAATACCAACCTGTTCTCATTTTAAACTAATGTTTTGGATGACTGTTTCAACTTCATCGATTCCATACTTCATATTTTACTCCAAATTGTATTTTAAGTTATATTACATTAATTTAGAAACGGAAAAAAACGTATATTCAATCATAAATAAGCAAATTAGAAATAATGTGATACGTTTGACAACGAGTTGGTCGAGGAAAAATAGGAAACATAGAATAGTTGACGTTTTTCACTCATGGTTCGAGAATATGCCAGTTATAACATTATATTTGTTCCTGCAACTCTTTAATGACACTTATTTTCGACATTATTAATATTATTATTCCTCACGAAATAGTAATAACACGACTGCAAACAAACCACGGTACAGGTAGGGTTAGAACCCATGTTGAGTGAATGGTAAAACTCCAGGCCAGTGCGTAAGCCATGGGTTCAAAACTTCAAATCCCACCCGTTCCGTGGTTTATTATTATTATTATTATTATTATTATTATTATTATAAAATAGCATAGTAATAGTAATCATAAGAACTCAAATTAATTTGAATTAAATGTCGTTAATTAAATTTTTTCATCTAAATTTAAAAATTAGTTCTTTTATAATTATCAACATAACAGCAAAAACGACAAAAACAAGAGCAACAACAACGATGATGATGATGATGATGATGATGATAATAATAATAATAATAATAATATTAATAATAATAACAATCTTGCGGTTTAAAATATCTAATGAAATAAACGTCTTGGTAAAGAATACGGTGCTGTAAAGAGCCTTGCAGACCCTCATATAAATGAGGCTGGAGCCAGATTACAGACACCGCTGTAGAAACGCACAAAGGAGTCAATTTTAGCCCCTTTTGTTTGCATATCCTTGTCCTGGCGGGGCCTGTGCTGCCCTCTGATTGGTCAGGTAGCACACGTCATGACTGGCTAACTCTACCCTTGTCTCAAACTGGACCTTATGCACAGCGGGCCCAAGGACGAATTCCAACAAGAGGAAAAGTAAGGATAAGATCCCAATGGCGACTGGTAAACAAAAAAGGTGAGCATAGACAGCAACAGTCCGCCTCAACTGCTTTCGCTCATGTTTCATAAATCGTCGCCTGTGAAAAGCATGAATAAATCGATTATTTCTATTTATTATTTCCAGCAAGTGAACGATGATACGTGGGTGGTAAGGACGTCCTATCATCAGATAAGACCCAGCTAAGTGGCTCTAAAGAGGCAAACTTGACTCGAAATTAATGAAAAATCCAACAAAAACTTGGATATGGTAGGAGAAACAAAAGGCGATCATACGAAGTGCTGAAAGAAGAGAGGGGGAGCTCCCTCCTCATATTTGGGGAGATAATGCCCGATATATGGGATGATAATGCCCCATTAAGGGTATCCCCGCCCTCAAGACTCATACCGATTAATTAGAATGTTGAAGGTAATAAATCATGCCAATGCATAATACGTAAAATCCTCACAAACTTGAAACCTTTCAAGAAACTATGTTCATTTAATCTCTCTCTCTCTCTCTCTCTGTAACGCGAAGAGCCGCTACTTCCACGTAGTGAGTTCTGGTAATTTTGTGTGACTGTTGGTAGAGAATCAATCATACAAAATATATGAGAACTGCTCACAGTGTATATGTTGTCTATGTCTAGAAAATATATGCTTACCCTTCTTGGGATGAAATCTGACTAAATCCCATTCCACAGGTACTGCATGATCCTCAAGGGTTAAGTACATCCCCGTGAATTCTCTCTCTCCAATAACTTCAGTTCAAAATAAAATGTATGTGGGAAAGACAATATTTTTTAAATTACTTATCGAAACTTTTTGTTACGTGGAAAATGCTAGAGCAAAGTTAACGTTGCCTACTTAATAATGACTGACAAGTAAAGAAAAGGGAAAAATTATTCAAAACACATTAGGCTACACTCCTGGCGAAGGACTTGCAGTGTTAGAAACACGAATTTCCGACACATCAAAATGAAAGACGATTAGTAAAATATATCATGGAATCAGATCACATTATTATTATTATTATTATTATTTTTATTATTATGGGAAGAACTAAACCAGTAGGGGTCATACAGCAAACCTAAGGAATAGGAAGAACAGTAATTCCTCACTTAACATCGTCGTTGGATTCTTGGAAACTGCGACTTTAAGCGAAACGACGTATAACAAAACCAATTTTACCATAGGCTAATTGATATAAACATCAGGAGGTGCATATTGTACCTCTAGCAATTATTGCAACAGAGTTAAATCATGGAATAAATGTTTGCAAAGCGGAAATTGTAAGAAACACCAACTACCACCACACAGTTCAAAAGCGAACTGTGCAGACTCCACACAGACATTGGCCCCGGCCGGAAATCGATTTTTTTCTCATCAACGTTATAACGAAATGACGTTAAGTGAGAACCTACTGTAATATTCGATCCAAGATGAGGTCAGCTTCAGTTCGTTTGATTAACAGCATTTCGTGGGCAACAAGGAATCCTCTTCCTCCCTTGAACAGTTCCAGGTACAGAGAAATAATTATAAAAGCAGACAGAAGACACTGAAAATGTCCGCGTTGAGAAACGGGAAGAATAAGAGACGAGGTGAAAGCTACACAGAAGCTTTAAAATATCCTTTCAAGGGCGAAATGCTCTTGATTGTAGATATTCGAGCTATTATCCCCCTCCTTGGATCAAGCAAATCGTTATAGGTTCAACACTTCCCATGAAAAACAACAAAATGCAGTAAAGAAGTTTTAGAAACAATAACATTGTAAAGAGCAAAAGTAAAAAAGGGAGGTCACAATTATTTGTTCTAGTGTCCTGATAGATCATTAACTGTCCTCGTGTCCTGATAGATTATTATTTGTCCTTATGTCCTGATAGATCATTATTTGTCCTCGTGTCCTGACAGATCATTATTTGTCCTTGTATCCTGATAAATCATTATTTGCCCTTATGCCCTGATAGATAATTTGTTATCGTGTCCTGACAGGTCATTAGGCTCTGTTTTAGTTTCAGCATCTTGTCTTGCTGCAAACGCTTCTTCAGTTTATGTACATACGTGATAAGCTGTGGACAGTATGCTGGTGCTGCGTTCTCTCACATGCCTCACATATCTTTTATATAAATTCCAAAATGACTCCTTTTATACGCCATGAGAATGTCTCGAAATATACACGTAAGTCTGGAGGTAAAGCCTTCATTCTCCTCGTGGGGTCGAGACAGTCTTGCTCCCTTGTCGGAAATTAGAGGTTCGATCCTTAAACAATAACAACTGACTTCTACATATGTAAAAGGTAAAGTGAAAAGAGAGCTATAAACTGTGACGCCTCTCTCTTAGCTGATGCTCACCTTATTTTCTTATGTACAATATCCCATCAAGGGACTAACTTGATGCCGATAAAATTCTCTTAATCCAAGCAACTGCGACCATCCCAACTTTCCTTGGATGGAACCCGATTACGTCCCATTTCCCAAGACTGGCATGACCCTTACGGGTTTAACTCTTTCCTGTAACAATAGAGAGAGAATATACCAGTTAGGCCACTAAGTTGTATGGAATCTGCTGCTGTTTCACTGTCAGCACACCCACCACAACCTGTCACTTATGTGCTGCTGCTGTTTCACTGTCAGCACACCCACCACAACCTGTCACTTATGTGCTGCTGCTGTTTCACTGTCAGCACACCCACCACAACCTGTCAGCACACCCACCACAACCTGTCACTTATGTGCTGCTGCTGTTTCACTGTCAGCACACCCACCACAACCTGTCACTCATGTGCTGCTGCTGCTTCAATGTCAGCACATCACCCACAACCTGTCATTCATGTGCTGTTGCTGTTTCACTGTCAGCATACCCACCACAACCTGTCACTCATGTGCTGCTGCTGTTGCTTCACTGTCAACACACCCATCACAACCAGCTGGTGCTGGTAGTTTATGTCAGAGAAAAAAAATGACGAAAATTTATGGTAACGTGAGTGTTAAGTCATGTGATGAACCACGTGTAAGTTTGGGTATGCGACCGGGGCCTTCCTATGGCTTACCGATGCACTTGGCGTAAAAAAATAAGTATCATATCAGTTTTTGTACACCTCTTAAAGCGCAAAGGATCTTTTTTTTTTTTTTTTGCGTCCTAAGAAAATATGTCTGTTACTGTTCCGCCCCATTCCTTCTTCCTCCTTTCCTCTTTTCTTTTCTTCCTCTCCCTCACCTACCTGCTTCCTATCCCTTCTTCCTCAGCCAGTTTTAGGTGACGGCAGAAAAAAAAGAAAAACACTTTAAGTGGGAGAGGTGAAGGCCTGATAGAGGGACAATGACGGAGGACTGCCGGAATCAGCGCCACCTCAAAGACCGCTTTTCAGTCAACCTGTTGCTTTCTTTGGTCAGAGGCTGAGGGGCGGGCGCCCACTGCATAATACTGAATCAGACTTCTTTCATGGTGTGCTTTTTATACTCGGGTGTTGGGAGTTCACAGCTGCTGCCCACGACCACAAATGTCCACCCGTGAATTATTGAATTTTTACTTTCGGCACGAAAAAAATTTCACACACACACGTACACTTTGTGTGTACGTGTGTACGTGTGTGTGTGTGTGTGTGTATGTGTGTGTGTGTGTGTGTGTGTGTGTGTGTGTGTGTGTGTGTGTGTGTGTGTGTGTGTGTGTGTGTGTGCGTGTGTGTGCGTGTGTGTGAGTGTGGGTGTGTGTGTGTGTGTGTGTGTGTGTGTGTGTGTGTGTGTGTGTGTGTGTGTGTGTGTGTGTGTGTGTGTGTGTGTGTGTGTGTGTCATCACCTAATTGTGGTTGCAGGGGTCGAGACTCAGCTCCTGGCCCCCGCCTCTTCAATGACCGCTACTGGTTTCTCCCTCTCCCTGCTCCATGAGCTTTATCACACCTCGTCTTAAAACTATTTATGGTTCCTGCCTCCACTACATCACTTGCCAGACTATTCCACTTCCTAACATCTCTGTGGCTGAAGAAATACTTCCTAACATCCCTTTGACTCATCTGAGTCTTCAACTTCCAATTGTGACCCTTTGTTTTTGTGTCCCATCTTTGAAACATCCTGTCTCTGTCCACCTTATCTATTCCACGCAGTATTCTGTATGTCGTTATCCTGTCTTCCTTGACCCTCCGGAGTGTCCTCCAGTTTCGTCACGCCGATTTCTCTTAACCTTCTTCATAGGACATTCCCCTTAGCTCTGGAACCAGCGTTGTTGCAAACCTTTGCACTTTTCCTAATATCTTGACGTGCTTGACCATGTGTGGGTTCCAAACTGGTGCTGCGTACTCCAGTATGGGCCTGACGTACACAGTGTACAGAGTCTTGAACGATTCCTTACTGAGGTATCGGAACGCTATTCTCAGGTTTGCAAGACGCCCGTATGCTGCAGCAGTTATCTGATTGATGTGCGCCTCAGGAGATGTGCTCGGTATTATACTCACCCCAAGAACTTTCTCCTTGAGTGAGGTTTGCAGTCTATGGCCAACTAGCTTATACACTGTCTGCGGTCTTCTTTGCCCTTCCCCGATCTTCATGACTTTGCATTTAGCGGGGTTAAATTCTAGGAGCCAGTTGCTGGACCACGCGTCCAGCCTGCCCAGGTCTCTATATAGACCTGTCTGATCCGCATCTGATTGAATTCTCATTAACTTCACATTATCTGCAAACAGAGACACTTCTGAGTCTAGAACATAAGAACATAAGAAAGGAGGAACACTGCAGCAGGCCTGTTGGCCCATGCTAGGCAGGTCCTTTACAATTCATCCCACTAACAAAACATTTGCCCAAAACAATATTCAATGCTACCCAAGAAATAAGGTCTGGTAACTCTATCCACTATCCCTTCCATCATGTCATTCACATATACCAAGAATAGCACCAGTCCTAGGACTGACCCCTGTGGGACCCCCGCTCGTCACAGGCGCCCACTGTGATACCTCATCATGTACCATGACTCGCTGTTGCCTCCCTGTTAGGCATTCTTTGATCCACTGCAGTATCCTTCCTGTTATACATGCCTGATCCTCAAGCTTCTACACTAATCTCTTGTGAGGAACTGTGTCGAAGGCCTTCTTGCAGTCCAAGAAAATGCAATCGACCCACCCCTCCCTCTCATGTCTTACCTCAGTTACCTTGTCATAAAACTCCAGTAGGTTTGTGACACAGGATTTGCCTTCCATGAATCCGTGCTGGCTGTTGTTTATAACCTTGTCCCGTTCCAGGTGCTCCACCACTCTCTTCCTGATAATCTTCTCCATGACATTGCATACCATACACGTCACTGACACTGGTCTATAGTTTAGTGCTTCGTTTCTGTCTCCTTTCTTAAAGATGTGGACTACATTTGTCGACTTCCATACCTCAGGTAGTTGCCCAGTTTCAAGGGATGTGTTGAAGATTGTGGTTAGTGGCACACAGTGTCTCTGCTCCCTCTCTAAGGACCCGCGGACAGATGTTGTCCAGTCCCACCGCCTTTGAGGTATCAGAGTCACTTAAGAGCTTCTTTACCTCCTCCTCGGTTGTATGTATTTCCTCCAACAGTTGTTGGTATATCCCTTGTTGGTGTACCCCTCTGTTTTATCTTCCCAGTGTTCCTTCTGCCTCCACCGTAAATACTTCCTGAAATCTCGAGTTGAGCTCCTCACATACTTCTTGGTCGTTTCTTGTGAGCTCCCCACCTTCTTTCCTCAGCCTGATTACCTGGGCCTTGACTGTTGTCTTCCTCCTGATGTGGCTATAAAGCAATTTCGGGTCAGACTTGACTTTCGATGCTATGTAGTTTTCGTACTGCCGCTGGGCCTCCCTCCTTATCTGTGCATATTCGTTTCTGGCTCGTCGACTAATCTCATTATTTTCCTGGGTCCTTTTCCTTCTGTACATTTTCCATTCTCTAGCGCACTTAGTTTTTGCCTCCCTACACCTTCGGGTAAACCAAGGGCTCGTTCTGATCTTCCCATTATTTCTGGTGCCCTTGGGAACAAACCTTTCCTCTGCCTCCTTGCATTTTGTTGTTACATATTCCATCATATGTGTGTGTGTGTGTGTGTGTGTGTGTGTGTGTGTGTGTGTGTGTGTGTGTGTGTGTGTGTGTGTGTGTGTGTGTGTGTGTGTGTGTGTGTGTGTGTGTTTGTGTGTGTGTGTGTGTGTGTGTGTGTGTGTGTGTGTGTGTGTGTGTGTGTGTGTGTGTGTGTGTGTGTGTGTGTGTGTGCGTGCGTGAGTGCGTGAATGCATGTGTGTGTGTGTGTGTACTCACCTAGTTGTACTCACCTAGTTGAGGTTGCAGGGGTCGAGTCCAAGCTCCTAGCCCCGCCTCTTCACTGGCCCCGCCTGTGTGTGTGTGTGCGCTCACCTAATTGTGGTTGCAGGGGTCGAGACTCAGCTCCTGGCCCCACCTCTTCGCTGATCGATACTAGGTCCTCTCTATCCCTGCTCCATGAGCTTTATCATACTTCGTCTTAAAGCTATGCATGGTTCTTGCCTCCACTACATCACTTGCTAGACTACTCCACTTCCCGACTACTCTATGACTGAAGAAATACTTCCTAACATCTCTTTGACTCATCCGAGTCTTCAACTTTCAAGTGTGACCCCTTGTTTCTGTGTCCCCTCTCTGGAGCATCCTGTCTCTGTCCACCTTGTCTATTCCACCCAGTATTTTGTATGTCATTAACATGTCTCCCCTAACCCTCCTGTCCTCCAGTGTCGTCAGGCCAATTTCCCTTAACCTTTCCTAGTAGGACATTCCCCTTAGCTCTGGAGCTAACCTTGTCGCAAAACTTTGCACTTTCTCTAATTTCTTGAGGCGCTTGATCCGGTGTGGGTTCCAAACTGGTGCTGCATATTCCAGTTACCATTTTGTCCTAGACACAAGTCGATTAGACACCAGGCCTGTTCTTGAAAAGTTGTGTACTTTGTACAAGATCTCTAAATCAACCATTGTTCCTAACCATCCTGCCAGTAATGCTCTAGCGGAAAGAACTAATAAGTGTGTGTGTGTGTGTGTGTGTGTGTACTCACCTAGTTCTCACCTAGTTGTGGTTGCAGGGGTCGATTCATAGCTCCTGGCCTCGCCTCTTAACTGGTCGCTACTGGGTCACTCTTCCTGAACCATGAGCTTTATCATACCTCTGCTTAAAGCTGTGTATGGTTCCTGCCTCCACTACATCGCTTCCCAAACTATTCCACTTACTGACTACTCTGTGCCTGAAGAAATACTTCCTAACATCCCTGTGATTCTCCTTTGTCTTCAGCTTCCAACTGTGTGCCCTTGTTGCAGTGTCCCATCTCTGGAATATCCTGTCTTTGTCCACCTTGTGAATTCCTCTCAGTATTTTATATGTCGTTATCATGTCCCCCTAATCTCTCCTGTCCTCCAGTGTGGTCAGGTCGATTTCCCGTAACCTCTCCTCGTAGGACATACCCCTTAGCTCTGGGACTAGACTTGTTGCAAACCTTTGCACTTTCTATAGTTTCTTTACGTGCTTGGGTAGGTGTGGGTTCCAAACTGGTGCCGCATACTCCAATATGGGCTTAACGTACACAGTGCACAGGATCCTGAACGATTCCTTATTAAGATGTCGGAATGCTGTACTTAGGTTCGCTAGGCGCCCATATGCTGCAGCAGTTATTTGGTTGATGTGTGCCTCAGAAGATGTGCCTGGTGTTATACTCACCCTAAGATCTTTTTCCCTGAGTGAAATTTGTAGTCTCTGGCCCCCCTTGACTATACCCCGTTTGCGGTCTTCTTTGACCGTCCCCAATCTTCATGACTTTGCACTTGGTGGGGTTGAACGCCTGAAGCCAATTGCTGGACCAGGTCTGCAGCCTGTTCAGATCCCTTTGCAGTTCTGCCTGGTCTTCGTCCGAATGAATTCTTCTCATCAACTTCACATCATCTGCGAACAGGGACACTTCGGAGTCTATTCCTTCCGTCATGTCGCTCACAAATACCAGAAACAGCACTGGTCCTAGGACTGACCCCTGTGGGACCCCAATCGTCACAGGTGCCCATTCTGACACCTCGCCACGTACCATGACTCGCTGCTGTCTTCCTGACAAGTATTCCCTGATCCATTGTAGTGCCTTCCCTGTTATCCCTGCCTGGTCCTCCAGTTTTTGCACTAATCTCTTGTGTGGAACTGTGTCAAACACCTTCTTACAGTCCAGGAAAATGCAATCTACCCACCCCTCTCTTGTCTTATTGCTGTCACCCTGCCATAGAACTCCAGTAGGTTTGTGACACAGGATTTCCCGTCCCTGAAACAATGTTGGCTGCTGTTGATGAGATCATTCCTTTCTAGATGTTCCACCACTCTTCTGATAATCTTCTCCATGACTTTGCATACTATCCATGTCAGTGACACTGGTCTGTATTTTATTGCTTCATGTCTGTCTCCTTTTTTAAATATTGGGACTACATTTGCTGTCTTCCATACCTCAAGTAATCTCCCTGTTTCGATAGATGTGTTGAATATTGTTGTTGGGGGTACACATAGCGCCTCTCCTCCCTCTCTCAGGCCCCTTGGAGAGATGTTATTCGGCCCCATTGCCTTTGAGATGTGTGTGTGTGTGTGTACTCACCTATATGTGGTTGCAGGGGTCGATTCATAGCTCCTGGCCCTGCCTCTTTACTGGTCGCTACTAGGTCACTCTTCCTGCTCCATGAGCTAAATCCATACCTCTTCTTAAAGTTATGTATGGATTCTTCCTCCACTACATCACTTCCCAGACTATTCCACTTCCTGACATTTATGTGGCTGAAAATATACTTCCTAACATCCCTGTGATTCATCTGAGTCTTCAACTTCCAACTGTGACCCCTTGTTGCTGTGTCCCATCTCTGGAACATCCTGTCTCTGTCCACCTTGTCGATTCCTCTCAGTATTTTATATGTCGTTATCATATCCCCCCTATCTCTCCTGTCTTCCAGTGTCGTCTCCTCATAGGACATACCCCTTAGCTCTGGGTCTAGTCTTGTTACAAGCCTTTGCACTTTCTCTAGTTTCCTTACATGCTTGGTTAGGTGTAGGTTCCAAACTGGTGTTGCATAATCCAATATGGGCCTAACGTACAAAGTGTACAGGGTCCTGAACGATTCCTTATTAAGATGTCGGAATGTTGTTCTTAGGTTTGCTTGGCGCCCATATGCTGCAGCAGATATTTGGTTGATGTGCGCCACAGGAGATGTGACCGGTGTTATACTCACCCCAAGATCCTTTTCCTTGAGTGAGGTTTGTAGTCTCTGGTGCCCTAGACTGTACTCCGTCTGTGGTCTTCTTTGCCCTTCCCCATATCCCTTTGTAGTTCTGCCTGGTCCTCGTCCGACTGAATTCTTCTCATCAACTTCACATCATCTGCAAACAGGGACACTTCTGAGTCTATTCCTTTCATCATGTCATTCATATATACCAGGAACAGCACCGGTCCTAGGACTGACCTCTAAGGAACCCCACTCGTCACAGGCGCCCACTCTGACACCCAGTCACGTACCATGACTCGCTGCTGCTTTCCCGTCAGGTATTCTCAAATCCGTTGCAGCGCCTTCTCTGTTATACCTGCCTGGTCCTTCAGCTTTTGCATTAGTCTCCTGTGTAAAACTGCGTCAACAGCCTTCTTACAGTCCAAGAAAACACAATCTACCCACCCCTTTCACTCTTGTCTTACTGCTGTCACCTTTTCATAGAACTCTAGTAGGTTTGTGACACAGGATTTCCCGTCTCTGAATCTGCGCTGGTTGTCGTTTACAAGCTCATTCCTTTCTAGGTGGTCCACCACTCTTTCTCTGTAAAGTAAAAGGACACAAGTGCAACTAATGTGACATTTATTGTGGCAACGTTTCGCTCTCCACAATAAATGCCACAATAAATGTCACATTAGTTGCACTTGTGTCCTTTTACTTTACATATTGTCGGTAATTCTACCAACTTTATTACACTCTTTCTCTGATAATCTTCTCCATGACTTCGCACACAATGCATGTCAGTGACACTGGTCTGTAGTTTAATACTGCGTGTCTGTCCCCTTTTTAAAAAAACTGGGACTACATTTGCTGTCTTCCAAATCTCATATAGTCGCCCTGTGTCAAGCGATGTCTTGAAGATTGTTGTTAGTGGTACACAGAGCGCCTCTGCTCCCTCTTTCAGGCTTCAAGGAGAGATGTAATCTGGCCCCATCGCCTATCACATATCTAGTTCGCTTAGAAGCCTCTTCTCCTCCTTGGTTGTCTGTATCGTGTCCAGCATCTGTTGGTGTATCCCACGTCTCCGCCTTTCTGGAGTTTTTTTCTGTCTCCACTGTAAGTACTTATTTGAATCGCATGTTAAGCTCCTCACAAACTTCAAAGGTCGTTTCTTGTAAATTCCCCTCCTTCCTTCCTCATCCTGATAACATGGTCTTTGACTGTTGTTTCCTTTCTGATGTAACTGTACAAAAGCTGCAGGTCAGACTTGTTTATCACTGCTATGTCATTTTCGTATTGTCGTTGGGCCTCCCTCCTTATCTCTGCATATTCATTTCTTGCTCTTCGACTACTCTCCCTGTTCTCCTGGGTCCTTTGCCGTCTATACTTCTTCCATTCTCTAGCGCACTTGGTTTTTGCCTCTCTACACCTTAGGTGAACCAAAGGCTCATTCTGGCCTTCTCATTAAGTCTGTTGTCCTTGGGTACAAACTTCTCCTCCGCTCTCTTGCACATTGTTGTCACATATCCCATCATCTCATTTACTGTTTTCCCTGCCAGTTCTCTGTCCCACTGGGCCTCGTGAAGGAAATTCCTCATTCCTGTGTAGTCCCCTCACTTGTAGTTTGGCTTCATTCTTCCTGCCTCCCTCTCCACTTGTAACTCTACTATGTATCCGAAGCTTAAAACCACTTGATCACTAGCTCCGAGGGGCCATTCACATGTGATGCCCTCAATATTTGCACTGCTCAAAGTGAATGCTAGATCCAGTCTTGCTGGTTCATCCTCTCCCCTCTCTGTGGTAGTATCCCTAATGTGTTGATGCATGAGATTTTCCAGTACCACCTTCAACATCTTAGCCCTCCACGTTTCTGGGCCCCCGTGTGGCTCCTTCTGGTCACTTCAGCCAGTGTATCAACCATCTCTCTCTTGCTGTGTGTGTGTGTACTCACCTATTTGTGGTTGCAGGGGTCGAGTCCTAGCTCCTGGCCCCGCCTCTTCACCGGTTGCTACTAGGCCCTCTCTCTCCCCGCTCCATGAGCTTTATCAAACCTCGTCTTAAAACTGTGTATGGTTCCTGCCTCCACTACGTCATTTTCTAGGCTATTCCACTGCCTTACAACTCTATGACTGAAGAAATACTTCCTACTATCTCTCTGACTCATTTGTGTCTTCAACTTCCAATTGTGGCCTCTTGTTTCTGTGTCCCCTCCCTGGAACATCCTGTCTTTGTCCACCTTGTCTATTCCACGCAGTATTTTATATGTCGTTATCATGTCTCCCCTGACCCTCCTGTCCTCCAGTGTCGTCAGGCCGATTTCCCTTAATCTTTCTTCATAGGACATTCCCCTTAGCTCTGGTGTGTGTGTGTGTGTGTGTGTGTGTGTGTGTGTGTGTGTGTGTGTGTGTGTGTGTGTGTGTGTGTGTGTGTGTGTGTGTGTGTGTGTGTGTGCGTGTGTGTGTGTACTCAGCTAATTGTGGTTGCAGGGGTCGATTCATAGCTCCTGGCCCCGCCTCTTCACTGGAAGCTACTAGGTCACACTTTCTGCTCCATGAGCTTTATCACAGCTCTTCTTAAAGCTATGTATGGATCCTGCCTCCACTACATTACTTCCCAGACTATTCCACTTCCTGACAACTCTGTGACTGAAGAAATACTTCCTAACATCCGTGTGTGTGTGTGTGTGGGTAGTTACAGCATGAGCTGTAACAACAATGGGAGCAGTGGCAGGCACAGTAACAGCAGCCCTGGTAACCTTGCCCTCTAATCAGTAACTAGCCCAGGACCGAGTAGGGTACACAAAGGTCAACAAAACTTCTTTCCACACAGTCATGTTAGCGCATTGGTTCCGAAAGCATCTCTGACGTTAATTGGAACAAACTGATTAATCCATACGCTAATTAGTGCAATTATTATGATGGGAGCCCTGGAGAGGCTGCCATCCATGGAACAACGAGACGACCGGTATACCGACCCTTAATAATTTGTGAAGAGCCAACAATTAAATAAGTTACGGAGGCTAAAATAAGTGACCCGAAAATTATTAATTGTTTTAAGTTTTGAAAAGATTTATTGGAGTGTATCTGATGAGATGCTGGAGCTTTATACAAACCATATATTATACGAGTGTGTATATATATATATACACATATATATGTCGTGCCGAATAGGCAGAACTTGCGATCTTGGCTTAAATAGCAACGTTCATCTTGCCATATAGGACAAGTGAAAATTTGTGTATGCAATAATTTCGCCAAAATCATTCTGAACCTAACGAAAAAAATATATTTCACTGGGTTTGTTTAGTATTAAATTACTGTAAACAAATCAAAAATATATTTAGTTGGGTTAGGCTAAAATAAATTGTTCTTGTTATTATAAGGTTAGGTAAGTTTTCTAAGATACTTTTGGTGCAAAATTAAAAAAAATTACATTAGCATTAATGAAAAAAATATATCTTTAAACGTATAAGAGAAAAATTCAGAAAGGACTTAATTTTAAATGAGTTCTTGCTAATTGACCAGTTTTACATATTCGGCACGACATATATATATATATATATATATATATATATATATATATATATATATATATATATATATATATATATATATATATATATATATATATATATATATATATATATAAACACTAATCTCTGGTCGAAGGAGACTCGAACTACGAACCTTGGGACAAGATACGCAGTGCTCTAGCCACCCAGCGACATTGGACAATACCTTGGCGCCCATCCAACGTTAGACGTTTTGATCCAAGGCAGCCAGCCTTTAGGCAGGTGGCATTAGCTATTTCATCTCATCCCCTGCATGCATCGACCGACGAGAGATTTTTACAATGTTTAGAATTAGCAGAACAGGCGAAATATTTACAAACACTAATCTCTAGCGTTGGCTGGGGGCCCAGGTATTGTCCAGTGTGGCTGGGGTGTTAGAGCACTGTGTATCTTGTCCTAAAGTTCGTAGGTTCGATTCTCCTTCGACCAGAGATTAGTGTTTGTAAATATTTCGCCTGTTCTGCGAATTATATATATATATATATATATATATATATATATATATATATATATATATATATATATATATATATATATATATATATACATGTATATATATATATATATATATATATATATATATATATATATATATATATATATATATATATATATATATCTCAATGAAATCATGAAACAAGTGATTTTAAATCATTTACCAAACTGCGGCAGGCCAGGACTCGGCCCTACGAACCTTGTGCCGCCTCCAGAGACAGCACTATGTACACATCACCTTACCACTAGGCCAGCGATCCTACAAGAACCAAGCACACAGCACGGAGCTACGTGTTTGCCTTGGCCAGAGGACACTAGGACCAAGGCAAACACATAGCTCCGTGCTGTGTGCTTGGTTCTTGTAGGATCGCTGGCCTAGTGGTAAGGTGATGCGTACATTGTGCTGTCTCCGTGTATGTTCCAGCGGAACATAGAAACACATACACACACACACAC
This sequence comes from Cherax quadricarinatus, assembly GCF_038502225.1. NCBI lineage: Eukaryota > Metazoa > Arthropoda > Malacostraca > Decapoda > Parastacidae > Cherax > Cherax quadricarinatus. The sequence goes on from NC_091316.1 coordinate 19,957,830, forward strand.
ACACACACACACACACACACACACACACACACATATATATATATATATATATATATATATATATATATATATATATATATATATATACATATGTGGTGCCGAATTCGTAAATCTTACGATTCTGACATAAATAGCAACGCTCTTCTTGGTATAAACCTTGGTAATAAATACCGACAAGTTGGTTTAGAAAGACACGTAAGCAAACACTATAACATATTTATTAGAAAACGTTTCGGTCCTGGAACCTTGATCACTTCTAACATACAGAGGTAGAAAGACATTATATATATAGACGGAGAGTGAGATGTGACGCACGTGACCTGAGGAATGTCATAAGAACATAAGAATGGAGGAACACTGTAGAAGGCCTACTGGCCCATGCGAGGCGAGGGTAGACGATGAAATCACGTGACTCCTGTGTTGTTGGGTTGGTGCTGCTTAAGTATCATGTATGCCAATGTTTTTGAAATTTTTGTAGTTTCCAGTGTTGCGTTCTATAGTGTCGGTGACGGTGATTAGTGAGGCTTCTAGGCACCGTCGGCGTCTGAGGTCTGGTTCGGTGAGAACGAGTTGTGCCTCGTTCCAGTTCATCAAATGCCCCGTGCAGTCTCTGTGGAGGACACAGGCGTACCTTACATCGTCTCTGTTAGAGGCATTTCCTCCATTCTTATGTTCTTATGACATTCCTCAGGTCACGTGCGTCACATCTCACTCTCCGCCTATATATAAAATGTCTTTCTACCTCTGTATCTTAGAAGTGATCAAGGTTCCAGGACCGAAACGTTTTCTAATAAATATGTTATAGTGTTTGCTTACGTGTCTTTCTAAACCAATGCTCTTCTTGCCAAATAAGGCAAGCAAAAATTTAACCTAACGAAAATAAAAATATTTCATTGTGTTTGTTTATTATTAAATTAGTGTAAACTTATCTAAAATATATTTAGTTGGATTAGGCTAAATTAAATTGTGCTTGATATAATAAGGTTAGGTAAGTTTTCTAAGGTTCTTTTGCATTCATGTACGTCATGAATGCATAAAATATATGTAAGTACTAGTCTACTTTATCATTTACTACATTAAATATACACAACTCTATTATAAAAAGTTAAAAATTATCAAAACTTATACACACAAACAATTAAAGATCGTACATGTTCCATTCGCATTTAAGAGAAATATAAATAAGCGTAAAAATGCAGCATTAAATCATAAATAAATATGAATTTTTTTTTTCACATCACCTTTTGTTTTTTGATGTCTGGTGTTAGTAATACGTATAACATCTAGTGTTTTGTATCTTATAAATCAATATTGATGTAGTTAGTAACAGACAGATGATTCATCTTGTAAACAGACGACGTAAACTTACGGTATCGATAAATACAGTAAATGTATTTTCTCTTCATTATGATTTTCTTGATAACATCTTTTCTCTAGCTTACTTTATTATAAGAATATAGTATATAATACATATAACATAAAAAAATATGTGTTAATCGACTGTTTGTTCTTCTTTTCTTCAATAAACCGGCTGTATCCCACCAAGGCAAGGTGGCTAAAAAAATAAAAACAAAAGTTTTTCTTTTTAACTTTAGTAATGTATACAGGAGAAGGGGTTACTAGCCCCTTGCTCCCGGCATTTTAATCGCCTGTTACGACACGCATGGCTTACTGAGGAAGAATTCTGTTCCACTTACCCATGTAGATAAGAGGAAACCAACATGAACAAGAACTAGTAAGAAAATAGAAGAAAACCCAGAAGGGTGCACATATATATGCTTGTATATGTATGTGTAGTGTGACTTAAGTGTAAGTAGAAGTAGCAAGACGTACCTGAAATCTTGCATGTTTATGAAACGAAAAAGAGACATCAGCAATCTTGCCATCATGTAAAACAATTACAAGCTTTCATTTTACACTCACTTGGCAGGACGGTAGAATTCAGGTCAACGGCAGGCTATTAGTAGTTACGCACGGATTTTCCACTGCGCGGGGGGTCGGCGCCCCTAATCCCCACGTTCTTCAAGGGTTAACTGTATATATATATATATATATATATATATATATATATATATATATATATATATATATATATATATATATATATATATATATATATATATATATATATATGAAAATAGAACATGTATTTACTGGTGTAGATAAAGGTATACACCTAAGTAGGCGAGGCACTCAGATAAACTGAAATGAAAGACTGTCCATCAAATTCATTTAAAATCGGGAAAGAATTGAACCCGTGGCTTTGTGTCCGCGAGTCCAGCGTTCAGCCACTAGACTATGTTTGTCACAACAGAAATATCATAACTTGTCTTATTCAGGTAAATCCTGCAATGTCAACTGCAGTTTTTTTTACTCCATCCCCTTACCAAAAAACACAAGTGAAGATCTAGCTCTTGTCCCTTCAAAACCGGTATCAACGTACTTGGATAGACCTTATATTAAATTAGTTGACATATTTAGGGGCCAACATTGCTTCGACTCTCTCTCTCATGTTTCATTGTTTTTTATATATCCAGCTTTTTCGGACGTTCCTTCACTTCTTTCTCTGTTGTGTGCATGATGTCTAGCCCTGACGATATACCCTTTCTCAATGATTACATGGTGTCGCCCGTTTCCACTGAGAATATATTAAATCTGTTTTTCAGCTTCTCATACTTTGTTTCTTGTAAGCTCTCCTTCCTTCCTTCCTTCTTCAGTCTTATTACCTAGTCTTTTACTATCGTCTTTTTTTCTGATGTTGCTGTTCAACAGCTCTGGTTCACATTTGGTTCTTCCTCTTGTCAGTCCCAATTTCCACTCAACTCTTCTTCTGGCCCATGCATTTTCATTTCTGGCTCTTCTGTTTCCTTCTGAATTTTGCTTTCTATAAATTTTTCATGCCCTTACACTTTTTTTCAGCTCTACATATTTCATAAAATCACGGGCTATCTTTGTTCTTACCATTGCCTGTTCTTATATATATGAAGTTCTCTGCCTCCCCGCACTTTCCAAGCAGGTACTGAATCTTAATCCTTGACTCTCCTTCTAGTTCCGTTTACCATTATAGTTCAAGAATTTTCTCATCCCTGCATAGTTTCCTCTTTTGAAACACGGTTTATTGTGTTTTCTCACACTATTTACTTCCACATGTTATTAAAAATTCAATATTATATGGTCGTCAATACACCGAGGCCTCTCATATTCT
>NC_091316.1:19971034-20006034 GCF_038502225.1 Cherax quadricarinatus
AGTTTCACAATAAATATAACAGGTGCTGCACCTGTGTATTATTCATCAATTTGTCGGTATATAGCATTAATGTCTAGCAACGCGGTGACTGACATCAGCGGGAAACGTTTGGATGACCACGAACATCACTCGTGAACTGAGAACAAAAGTGGCAGATCTAAGCCTCCCAACCTCCTGGTCAACCCTGCCCCCACCCCGCATTTTTCTATCCGTAACAAAGGGTGACCCAGGGCAGGCAGATGATCTGAGGTCAGTGCCCTAATTATAGACGGGGCCACAGAGCCAGTCGTCCGTAATAAGTGCTCACAATCTTCTTCACGATCGCTCCGGCGACGCGTGACTTCTGGGCTCTTTGCTGCCAATTTACCAAGAAATTAATTGTTTTATCTTTTTCTTTAAGAGGTTAGAAAAAATAAGGCCTTTTACACGTAATTTTACCGGAATTTTATAAAAATTGTGTTATCGTGGAATTGATAACCGTAACTTTTTTGTTGTATTTTTATTTTCTGCAATTTATCTTCCCTTTCTTTTATTGACTTAACCATTTAGTCACTATATTTTTGTATCTGTATAGCTTTTCTATGAAACTCAAATAGTGGAACATCAGTAGTGTGGAAGTCATTCAAGGTCGACGACATCATATAAACAGAGGAAAACTAGTCTTTGTATCGGAAAGAAAGTGACCTGTGGGTGGATATGATAACGATAACAAATGTATAATCTCAGGGACCTGTGAGAGAATATGATAATCGTCTGGGGATCTATGAGTGAATATAACAAATAAATGGTCTGGAACATCTTAGCGTCTATATAACTTGCTCCATGAATCTCAACATCGCCTGTGGAATGGGAGGTAATCGGGTTTAATATAAGGAAGTGGAGGGTATCTCAAATTCCTTAGATCAAGAGTCCTTTGCATGCATCAATACACCCCTCTTGAAGGGAGTTAAGAAGATCAACCCTAGAAAATACAATTGCAGCATACAACTCATCCACAATGGAAAATTTAAGTACAATACTCTGCGAGAGCATTTCATTAAGTTTTCTTACGTGCTTCTGGATTGCCAGCTCATTTGTTCTCTCTCTCTCTCTCTCTCTCTCTCTCTCTCTCTCTATATATATATATATATATATATATATATATATATATATATATATATATATATATATATATATATATATATATATATATATACATATATATATATATATATATATACATATATATATATATATATATATATATGTATGTATATATATATATATATATATATATATATATATATATATATATATATATATATATATATATATATATATATATATATATATATATATATATATATATATGTTGTGCCAAATGGGTAAAACTGGTCAATTAGCAATAACTCATTGAAAATTAAGTCCTTTCTAAAATTTTCTCTTATACGTGGCCTGATATGGTGGCCCGTGGCCTGATATAGTGGCCCGTGGCCTGGTAGGCAATGCTCTCGCCGCACACACAGTGTCCGTGGTTCGATCCCCGGCAAGGGTGAAAACATTGGGCGTGTTTCCTTACACCTACTGTCCCCGTTCACCTAGCAAGTAAATAGGTACCTTGGTGTTAGTCGACTGCTATGGGGCACATCCTGAATGAAAATAAGACAGTTCCTCCATGACTCACTGCCTCTCTTGGGTTATCCTGGGTGACTAACCCTCCGGGGTTAAAAATACAAACAAAATCTTATTCATCTTATCTTTACCGATTTTTTAAAACTAAAATATTCAGCTCAATTATGAAAATACTGCCTCCTCTGTTTCTCTAAAGGAACTCCGCAACCCTTATGGGTTCAAAGCTTTCCCGTCAATAATAATAATTCTGACGTATTCATGAAAGTGAATACAAAGAGACAGTGTTACGGCTGTGTAAGCTATCCATTACAAACAAATAATACATCAATATTATTTATGAATTGCTATTACCAGTACCTCTCTTGACATTAATGAAAATTCCTGACGCACTGGCAATAATATATGATAAAAAATTTGTTGAAAAGAAGGCAATTTAGCGATTACTACATTAGTAAATGATATTCTTTGTCGAAGTCTCCTCGCTTGGATAGCCTTAAGGAATTCGACTAGTTGTCCGTGTTTTCAAATGAGGCAGGAAATCTTGAAGTCTTTTTTTTTCCACCATTGTCCGGTGTACTTAGACTAGATGTTATCTGTTTTATAGGAATTTTCAGAGGATATATTTTCCCTCGTGCGACGGAGATTTGATTTTTTGGTGCTTGTTAGTGCGTTTTGTGGGAGAGAGAGAGATAATAAGGTTCCATAGTAGTGTGTTTTTTATTACTTAAGCGATGGTTTACGAACCTTCAGGTAAGGAAATGAACCCATCACGAGTGCCCTACAACTCTTTATGACTGAACCTGAACAAATCACTTTGACAGATATCCCGAGCCCATTTCTCATTAAGTAATGCGGAATACGGAGGTGCTGTTTTGCTCACCAGAAAACTTAACAGTGTCACCTAACGCGGGTCTAAGTCAGATGTCCCGTTTTAAGGGAATAAGTAGTTGTGGAAAAAGGCACGGATAACAAGAGAAGACGTTTTATTGTTACGGAATTTTATAGGTGAAACGTAGTAACAATAAATGGTCCCTTTGGCTCAGCCACGCTCCATCAAGTGAATGAGCACCAGCTGGCCTACCCGAGCTTATATGATTTCACCTTATTAAAAAAGACAGGTTCACTACATATGGTAACAGATACTGTATTATATGATAGTTACATAATGGAAAGAAAAGCTCATTATTTATATACTGTGTCTCGTGTTTTTCTGTTATATGAGGTACTGAAACCTGCCAGACTGAACTCGTTCAATAAGGTGATAAGGATATTGCTAAGCATCCTGCTATGGGTTTAGTAGCTGCGGCAGTTGCAAAAGTTTCGCTCCAGCAGAGCTGAAGTAATTATTACTAGGGAATTAACATCTCTCGTGATAAACATCAGAGAAAATGGAATCTATGAAAATTTCATCATTATCACGGAGAAAAGCAAAAACATAAAAAGAATTAAACCTAATTACATTAGTGACGGGTTGGCTGCCCTTGTCTGGTAACCTCCCGACGCCGTCCTCACCACAAGACAGTCTTCCTCAACCTCCCACTCCCACCTGGCCGCCTTCTTACCACTGTCCCCACCACACAAGTCATCCCCCCACTCCACAAGTGCCCCCACTCCCGCAGTAAGATGTCGACGGCACCTTAGCGCCCACTGGAGATAACATGCCACGTCTTTGTTCCCCATAAACGCTCTTCGGAGGAAACCTGTACCACAAATCTCTTCATCATAGCTTGAATCTGAGCCTTTGAGGCAGGGAGATGTGTAGCCCCCCTCGAGAAAGTAATGTACATCCTGAGAACTTCACTCTCACTACTTGTGAGGAGGATTTTCAGAATTTTAGGCACTTTAAGTGAAGAGGAAAACGATTTTCAGATACTTTTTTAATGAAGATGATTTTCAGGTACTTTTCTTATGATGATTTTCAGATACTTTTTTAATGAAGATGATTCTCAAATACTTTTTTAATGAAGATGAGTTTCAGATATTTTTCTTTTAATAAAGATGATTTTCAGATACTATGTCAGAAGGAAGATGACTTACAGATACTAGGTCAGAAGGAGAATGATTTTCAGACTTACACCCCTTATGAGGAGGACGATGACTTTCAGACTTACACCCCTTATGAGGAGGACGATGACTTTTAGACTTACACCCCTTATGAGGAGGACGATGATTTTCAGACTTACACCCCTTATGAGGAGGACGATGATTTTCAGACTGACAGTCTTTGTAAGGAGGAAGATGATTTTCAGATTTACACTTCTTATGAGCAGAAAGATGATTTTCAGACTTACACTCTTGTGAGCAGGAAGATGATTTTCAAACTCCTTGAGAAACATGCTGATCTAGGGTTTACCGAAAATAAATTAGACTGTGATAACTATTTTTTATGACATTCCCGAATAGGAGGAGACTCAGAAATCTCTGATTAATGTAAGGAAAAGTCAGTTTTGAGAGACAGGTTGTCGTAGGAAAGTTTAATTGGATCTCTGCAGCTAACAATGGAATTTCGACCATGATGCAAATCAAACAGATCATTTTTTTGCATAACAAAAATTTTAAGAAATATAAATATAATAACAAAGTAATAATAATAATAAAAGGATATATACACCGAGAGGTATATATCTTTCGATGTGTATATATGCTGAGAGTTTAATTCCTATTTTCAGGATTAAGATATTCTTGAACTGCAGCCCTAATGATCCTCGTGTAGTTGATTGGTTTTAAACCAAGTTAATAAATCAATAGTAAAAACATAATAATAATAATAATAATAATAATAGAATAATTCCTCTTGAAATAAGTTAACCTGCTCTCACCACTACCATGTATAATTTATAATCAAGGTCACATTTTCCAGTGTTATACAAATTTAATTCTGTCTGCCTCATTTTTTCCCCGTGAAACTCGTCCAAGCATTAGATTACGTATTGCAAGCTTCTAGTGATTTTTTTTTCTACACTAGAATTTGCTGTCAAGTAATCACCTGTCCTTACACACTTTATCTTAGGTCCTCCGTGCTTGACCAACCAAGCAACAGCTTCCTGTTGAGTAATCACCACGACTGATTATAGAAATTGCTGTTATCCAAAAATTTTCACCTTTTTTTTTCTTCGAGCTTTGTTATTATGTTAAAAATTTAATAAAGCGTTTGGCTTTTTTTTGGAAAGAACTATCAGGGTCGATTTTAATATTTTTATATAGAGTAGGCGGATTTTATATGGGGATTTTTTTTTTTTTTTGACAGAAAATCATTGGAAAGGATAATTGTCTTTTATCTAACTCAGTGAACTACAAAAGACTCTCGGTGATTGATATTTGTACCATCACTCAGTGACCAGAGTTGGAGGCCACAGTCAGCGCGGTCTACGTGAATCAGTCAGAAATTAACTTTTTAAGGCGCATTCATCAGTCTCTCATTTGACTGCCTTCACAACAGTGAAATGATGACTTTCATTAACAGGACGAGGTGTGTGTGTATACATACAGGTGAGGTAGAACACATTACATGCATCTCACACATTCAGCCTACTAACCGTTAGCAGCCTAAATAAACAGGAACCACCCTTGCACTCACAAACCCCTAATATACATATACATACACTTACACACACACACACACACACACACACATATATATATATATATATATATATACATGCAAACAATCGCAGACGGGCAATTTTAACTATGCAGGACAAGCCACGGGGGGAGGGGGGGTTGGAAATCTTTAGCTCAAGTGCTTTCACACTTCTCAGTGCGTCATCAGGAGCTGTGCAATGTTGCAAGGGAGCAACCAAAGCAGGGAGAAAGGTCTGAGTGGCGTAGGTGTCACTGGCCACGGTTACCCTCAGTGATTCATATTTGTACCATCACTCACTGACCAGAAAAAAAACTAGAGAGAGTGCAAAGGTTTGCAACAAGACTAGTCCCAGAGCTAAGAGGTATGTCCTACGAGGAGAGGTTAAGGGAAATCAACCTGACGACACTGGAGGACAGGAGGGTCAGGGGAGACATGATAACGACATACAAAATACTGCGTGGAATAGACAAGGTGAACAGAGACAGGATGTTCCAGAGAGGGGACACAGAAGCAAAGGGTCACACTTGTAAGTTGAAGACTCAGACGAGTCACAGGGATGTTAGAAAGTATTTCTTCAGTCAAAGAGTTATCAGGAAGTGGAATAGTCTAGCAAGTGAGGTAGTGGAGGCAAGAACCATACATAGCTTTAAGATTAGGTATGATAAAGCTCATGGAGCAGGGAGAGAGAGGACCTAGTAGCAATCAGTGAAGAGGCGGGGCCAGGAGCTGAGTCTCGACCCCTGCAACCACAATTAGATGAGTACAACTTGGTGAACACACACACACACACACACACACTTTTATAAATAATGGGTTAGGTTTTGTAGTGCATGTGTGCTGGTTGTGTGTACTCACCCAACCTCACCTAATTGTGGTTGCAGGGGTCGAGTCATAGCTCCTGGTCAGTACTAGGTCACTCTTTTTGCTCCATGAGCTTGATCATACCTCTTCTTAAGGCTATGTATTGATCCTGCCTCCACTACATCACTTCCCAGGCTATTCCACTTCCTGACATTTATGTGACTGAAGAAATACTTCCTAACATCCCTGTGATTCATCTGATTCTTCAACTTCCAACTGTGACCCCTTGTTGCTGTCTCTCTGTCCACCTTGTAGATTCCTCTCAGTATTTTATATATCTTTATCATATCCCCCCATCTCTCCTGTCCTCCAGTGCTGTCAGGTCGATTTCCTTTAACTTCTCCTCGTAGGACAAGCCCCTTAGCAACAAGACTAGTCTCGGAGCTAAGGGGTATGTCCTACGAGGAAAAGTTAAAGGAAATTGAACTGACGACACTGGAGGACAGGAGAGATAGGGGGGATATGATAACATATAAAATACCGAGAGGAATTGACAAGGTGGACAGAGATAGGATGTTCCAGAGATGAGACACAGCAACAAGGGGTCACAATTGGAAGTTGAAGACTCAGGAATGTTAGGAAGCATTTCTTCAGTCACAGAGTTGTCAGTAAGTGGAATAGTCTGGAAAGTGAAGTAGTGGAGGCAGGATCCATACATAGTTTTAAGAAGAGGTATGATAAAGCTCATGGAGCAGGAAGAGTTACCTAGTAGCGACCAGTGAAGAGGCAGGGCCAGGAACTACGAATCGACCCCTGCAGCCACAACTAGGTGAGTACACACACGTTCGTGACATCTCCTATGTCAATCTTCTAATGTATGAAATTCCTTACCAACTTTCATACCTACGATATGCTTGTGACTATTTTGAAGTTCACCATAATAGACGCATAAAAGTTTGTGAAGCAACACTGGTCAATATCAGCTGCTTCAGCACTGCCCAATATCGCTACTTAGGCCAAACAACACAGACTTTCCTTCAAAGCAAATGTAGAAGATAGAGGGTCCAGGAGGAAGACTGATCTTAATCTAAGGAATTGGAAGATTCATTTTAATCTAGGGAATTGGATCTGTGCTCCATTTCCCTGAATTAAGCCTGATTACCTTCCATAACCCCCCCCCCCACCAACAAAAAGGAGTTCCATAATTCTACGGGTTTAGCGCCCCCCTTGATTATAATATAATATGACTGTTTTTCCTACTCTCGCAGCTCGTCCTGAAGCAAGGATTGGCTAGTGACTCCCTCATTAGCCAGACTATTGCTACCCATGGCCTGCAAGCCAACCTCACAACCTATATAATCACACGCATCCTACACGAACGTGTCGAGCTGTTATTATATTATGGCTAATTATTTTAATCATATAAGCTAAAGTCTTGAGGATCATGCAAAATATGGGAGTTAGAGGTAAATAAAATTTGTCCAAGGAAGGGGAAGGTAGCTACAATGCATAGGGTCAACTGCCCTTCACCGGTCTCAAGACACACCCTCTTCCTGGAAGGGCAAGTGACCAGTTTCCTCTTTAAGATTTGTAACTCTGGTCTTGCATTATTTGCTGATATTACTGGTAGAAACTTGAAGATTCGTTCACCTCAAATGTCGACATTGGCTTCATCCTAACTTTCCTCCCATTTCTCTCAAATTAGTAAGTAGTAGGTATTTTTATGCAGATTAGAGACCTCTCTTCCAGCATTTTCCACGTAGAGATTAGAAACTCTTCCACTCGTCTCATACTGTGAGCTCATTCCAGGTGCAGCGAGGCGGCTCAGAGTAGTTTAGATGTTTTACTGATTCTATGTGAGCAGTAAATGATTGCTGGTTATTTTCCTAGCTCAGATATCTTACCTGCCTTGAAGAATATGAACACAGAACACCATTCTAAACGAGGCAACACAATTGCTTTGCAGGTGAAGTTTGAAAACAACAGGAGGTTGATAACTGTGAATATTTCAAGTCTGGACAACTCCCGCTTACACACACAGACACAGACACACACACACACACACTAATATATATATATATATATATATATATATATATATATATATATATATATATATATATATATATATATATATATATATATATATATATATATATATATATATATATATACATATATATATATATATATATATATATACATATATATATATATATATATATATATATATATATATATATATATATATATATATATATATATATATATATATATATACATATATATATACATATATATATATATATATATATATATATATATATATATATATATATATATATATATATATATATATATATATAATTTCCTGCCGAATAGGTAAAAGTGATCAATTAGCAATAACTCATTTAAAATTAAGTCTTTTCTAAACATTTTCTCTTACACGTTTAAAGATATATATTTTTTTTCATTATGTTAATGTAAAAATTTATAATTTTGTACCAAAAGAACCTTAGAAAACTTACCTGACCTTATTATAACAAGGGCAATTTAATTTAACCTAATCCAACTAAATATAGTTTAGATAATTTTATAATAACTTAATAATAAACAAACACAATGAAATATATTTTTTTCTTTAGGTTCAGAATGACTTCTGCAAAATTATTGCATACGCAAGGATTATGTAACATCCCTGAAATACTGTATTTGTTGCCTCCCAAGTGGCCTTGTAATAGATGTTAGTATATCCACTAATGATATATGTTACATATATTCATTAATAATGAAATAAATAATTGTATTCCTTTCATATTTGGTATATCACTTTTCCCTTTTCAATATGTCCTTGATATAAATATACTAATATCAAGTTTGTGTATTCTTAAGCGGAGAATAAGTATTTGTAGCTGAATAAGTGCTACTAGGCGCTGAGGAGAAAGCTCCACACCACAGTGTTAATAAGTGGTTTACCAAATGATGAAGAGGTTCACGCACACCCGGAGATATAGTAAGTGGATTATGGGAACTGCCGTGGGCTATATTCCCTGGGTACGACAAAGTAATTAATATGTGCTCTACTGAGTGGGTTGATGACTCCGGGTTGATGAAATCCAAGCTGCCTGGCCCTAGACCAACCCTCCAAATCTCTGACGCCGTGACAGCTGATAAAACAGACTAGTAAACAACGATATTTCAGGTTCTCGTTTGACCGATCAATTATTTAATTTTTTTGTTCCAAGACTGTAAAAGTGCGGAGAAAAAATAAGACATCGTCAGAGATGGAGACGTCGAGAGCACTAACCTTGACGGTCACGAGCGGCCACACAAGCCCCAATTACCAGAAATCTGCACATGCTCGCCAACACACAAAGGTTTATATTAAAAGCAATAATTTACAGCCGTTGTGGAATACTTTGCAGCTCATTATTTCAGGTCGTGAAATGAGTTACTCGCCGAAAAATATTAGTTTTATCCTCCGATGACAAAAAATAAAATGCCTCGCACAGCAAAATTACTTTGCAGGCTGTAACCTATTTTCAAAAAGACAACTTTTGAACTAGTGAAACTTTGATATATCAGCACTGTGCGGATTATTATTATTATTATTATTATTATTATTATTATTATTATTATTATGGGGAAGTGCTTTTTTTGGACAATATTTCCACTTGCTAAGCTCTTTATCAAGTCATGCACAATATATATATATATATATATATATATATATATATATATATATATATATATATATATATATATATATATATATATATATATATATATAATACTTGATATATATATATATATATATATATATATAATAATTTTTAATAATTGACATGCTGGTGGAGGGTGAGCAAAGTAACATTTATAAAGGGATTCAGGGAAACCGGCAGGCCGGACTTGAGTCCTGGAGATGGGAAGTACAGTGCCTGCACTCTGAAGGAGGGGTGTTAATGTTGCAGTTTAAAAACTGTAGCGTAAAGCACCCTTCTGGCAAGACAGTGATGGAGTGAATGATGGTGAAAGTTTTTCTTTTTCGGGCCACCCTGCCTTGGTGGGAATCGGCCAGTGTGATACTAATATATATATATATATATATATATATATATATATATATATATATATATATATATATATATATATATATATATATATATATATATATATAATGCAATAAGATCATAGTAAACAGAAAAGAACCAATGTGAAAGAACAGGGAAATTCCAAGCGCTTTCGTGACTTCTCACATTATCAAGGAATTAAGAATTTCGATTAATCATACCCAGCCTGTTTTGGATCAGTTTGGCTTTAGGAAAATTTAATATAAAAAATCTATTAATTTCGTGATGATCATATTAATTTTCGAGGTCACAAGCTTTGGGTCGATTGGCAAATAGTGCCGAAAAATACGGAGAGAGGGTCTGCACATCAAGTCTTTATTCTAACGACCTTTCGCTCCATCTGGACCTTAATTAAACTTAGCAGAGCGAAACATCGTCAAAATAAAGACCCGTTCTGCATACTGTCGCCTCGGGTAATCACTGCCTGAAAAACACGACAGTTCGCACACTGGTTGTAATATCCTCCAGCTCGCGCCAGAAAGCTTCACCTGGCCGAAGTGGACATACTAATTATTTCACACAGGTTTTACTGCACTAGCTGCAGGCTCACCCCACCACGTCTGCAGTTTATTAACCAATATTACTGTCTCGAGATGGTTTCATTTCAGACAAGATATAAATAATGATTTGGAACATTATATACCGAGCCCAAGATCTGACGTTCTCATATATATATATATATATATATATATATATATATATATATATATATATATATATATATATATATATATATATATATGAGAACGTCAGATCTTGATTCTTTATCTTTTAACTTCACACCTCTTGCCAAGACTCCCTCATATATATATATATATATATATATATATATATATATATATATATATATATATATATATATATATATATATATATATATATATATATATGAGGGGGTCTTCGCAAGAAGAGGTGTGGAGTTAAAAGATGAAGAATCAAGCACAAAGTGGGAGTTGTCACAGTTGCTTTTTGCTGATGACACTGTGGTTTTGGGAGATTCTGGAGAGAAGTTGCAGAGGTTGGTGGACGAATTTGGTAGGGTATGTAAAAGAAAAAAAGAAAAGTGAATATAGGAAAGAGTAAGGTGATGAGGATAACAAAAAGATTAAGTGACGAAAGATTGGATATCAGATTGGAGGGAGAGAGTATGGAGGAGGTGAATGTATTCGGATATTTGGGAGTGGACGTGTCAGCAGATGGGTCTATGAAAGATGAGGTGAATCATAGAATTGTCTGTGGAGACAAAGAACTTTGTCCTTGGAAGCACAGAGGAGAGTGTAGGAGAGTATATTCTTACCAACGCTCTTATATGGGTGTGAAGCATGGGTGATGAATGTTGCAGCGAGGAGAAGGCTGGAGGCAGTGGAGATGTCATGTCTCCGGGCAATGTGTGGTGTGAATATAATGCAGAGAATTCGTAGTTTGGAAGTTAGGAGGAGGTGCGAGATTGCCAAAACTATTGTCTAGAGGGCTGAGAAAGGGTTGTTGAGGTGGTTCGGACATGTAGAGAGAATGGAACGAAACAGAATGACTTCGAATGTATAAATCTGTAGTGGAGGGAAGGCGGGGTAGGGCTCAGCATAGGAAAGGTTGGAGGGAGGAGGTAAAGAAGGTTTTGTGTGCGAGGGGTTTGGACTTCCAGCAAGCATGCGTGAGCGTATTTGATAGGAGTGAATGGAGACAAATGGTTTTTAATACTTGACGTGCTGTTGGAGTGTGACCAAAGTAATAGTTATGAAGGGATTCAGGGAAACCGCCAGGCCGGACTTGAGTCCTGGAGATGGGAAGTACGGTGTCTGCACTCTGAAGGAGAGATGTTAATGTTGCAGTTTTATAAACTGTCATGTAAAGCACCCCTTTGGCAAGACAGTGATGGAGTGAATGATAATTAAAGCTTTTCTTTTTCAGGCCACCCTGCCTTGGTGGGAATCAGCCGATGTGTTAATAAAAATAATAATAATAATAAAAATTATTATAATAATCATAATAATAATAATAATAATAATAATATATATATATATATATATATATATATATATATATATATATATATATATATATATATATATATATATCGTGCTGAATAGGTAAGTCTTACGATTTGGGCTTAAATAGCAACGCTCTTCTTGCCGAATAAGGCAAGTGAAAATTTGTATACACAATAATATCGAAAAAATCATTCTGAACCAAACGAAAAAAATAAATTTCATTGTGTTTGTTCATTATTAAATTATTGTAAACTTATCTAAAATATATTTAGTTGGATTAGGCTAAATTAAATTGCGCTTGTTATAATTAAGGTTTGTTAAGTTTTTGTAAGGTTCTTTTGGTACAAAATTATTAATTTTTACATTAACATAAATGAAAAAATATATCTTTAAAAGTATAAGAGAAAATTTTAGAAAGGCCTTAATTTTAAACGAGTTCTTGCAAACTGACCAGTTTTACCTATTCGACACGACATCTATATATATATATATATATATATATATATATATATATATATATATATATATATATATATATATATATATATATATATATATATATATATTCTCATCATTACTCCCAGATGCTTCAACGTTCAAGCTCTCCAACACAAGCTCAACCAAGTCGAGCCCTCAATCCAGTTCACACTAGAAGAAGTCGACAACACTCTTCCTTTCCTTGATGTTCTTCTCTGCAAAGCTGACCTACTGGCCTCGCATGGGCCATGCAGTGTTCCTCCATTCTTATGTTCTTATGTTCTTAAAACCAATCGAAAACCCACCAACCAACACCATCTTCTCCACTTCTACTCTCACCACGACACTAAAACTAAACGCTGTGTAATTATAGGCTTTTTCTTGCATGCACTCCGAATCTGCAGCAATAAGTTCTAGAGGAAGAATGCTCTCTAATTGAACAAATATTTTCTAAACTTCACTATCCTCGTCACTTCATCAGAGACTGCAGACGCGGGCATATAACATCTTTAACACGCCCACAGAAGACTGCCGAGAGGAGATACATAGTCCTCCCAACCAATTCCATTGCCAAACACGTTTCCAACACCTTTTCCAATACCTCATTCTGAGTATCTACCTCCACGTCCACCACCATCAATAGTAATAGACAGGACAAGCTTCAATCCTCTGCAGGGGTATACATAATCCCTTATAATGTCTGCAGCAAATTATACGTGGGCGAAACATCCAGAGATCTCCAAACACGTATTTTAGAACATCAGTACGCAGGCAGATTGGACGATTTTAGGAATGTCTGTGTTCAACACCGAAATTCACACAACCATTTAATCAACTACAGAAACGCAAGACTTATCGCCAGAGAAGAAAACACTCAATACCGCAGAATCCTGGAATCATCACTTATCTGTATATCCAACAACTTCAACTAATACAACGGCTTCTGTAACATAGCTGAACCCCTTGCCACAAAACCTCATCGTTATCCCACATAAATACATACGCATCTGCCAGTCCCTTGCCGGTCCTTATCAGATTCAACCTACCCGGCATTCTCCACCTGACTCCATCCTATAAATACTCACGTACCTTTCACCCAGGTCGATCTTTGTTACTTGATAAAGCCCACTGTGTAGGCGAAACGTTGTCAATAATGGATCACATTATACTGATTATATGTTTATTTTTCCATTGTGTCGATATTTTATACCATTTACTTCCACCTATGTGTGTGTTAGTTACTGTCTATCAAAGACCTCTCCGTCAATAGACACTTAACCTTTGTGTGTGTGTGTTCAAGCGTGTGCGTAATATAATGGCAATAATTATTATTTTACTGAAGTAATGCAACTAAAGTTGTTAAAGCCTCAACTATCCAAGCAACACTTCACGTTATTATTCTTTCCGCTTGGGAAATGGCCTAAAAAAAGAGCACAAAATTAAAGAGAAAGCCTCATCTGCTTAATATTATATACACTACACACTTATGCGTTAACTTTTTAATATAATATGATTGGATTAGGTTTTTTAAATGAGCTGAAGTAAAAGAACATATCTGAAATATATGAAATACCTTTAAGTGTAAAATCTTACAGTATGTGAGAGACGAGGAGGGAGGGAAAGAGAGAGAGAGAGAGAGAGAGAGAGAGAGAGAGAGAGAGAGAGAGAGAGAGAGACGATTGCTTTTAATATTGTTTTTACTGTAATTACTCGTGTTATTCCACGGTTTCCCAGTGGTTCTTATCCTAGTAACAACTAATACAACAACTAATTCTAATTCAGATACTGTGGTGTAGGTAGATGCGCACCACTGCTATGGTTACCATATGTGTTGAATTAGTATTCCACATCCTTAGAAGCAACTATGCCTCTAAGGATGTGGAATACTATTTCAACACAATTTTTCTCCACACCATAACCACCAACGCTACTTCTACCACTGCTATTTGAGTTAACTCATTTTCCACTTCAAAAAGCCCTTGGTATTAGTGTATCAGTGGTGATGTGTTCCTTGCTCACTAGTGTCGTGTTCCTTGCTCACTGGTGTCGTGTTCCTTGCCCAGTGGTGACGTGTTCCTTGCTCACTGGTGATGTGTTCATTGTTTTGTGAAGATGTGTCTAGTCTGTTCTCTGTGAAACCGAACCAAGATATCCTCAATTGAACAACTCTACCAACAGCTTAAGGATGAGCTGAAGGTGACTAGGCTCGAGATACAGCGACTGCCTGAGGAAAACAAGAGGATCCGTGGTAATCCTCCTGTTGTGAATCCTCAAGCCAAGAAAGAAACCTGGACAGTGGCTGGAAAGCGTGGAATGAAGCTAATGATCAAGAGGACTGGTGAAGAGGTAGAAACAATGAAGATCCAGGAGACTGCTTTGGAAATATCGAACCCATTCTCCGAGTTACCCGACGAATGTGAGTCAACTACTGGGAACGTCACGACAAACAACACCAAGGAAGGTTAGAACATTGTGCTTGTTGAGGACAGTCAGATTAGTTACATGGATAGGGCCTTCTGCTTGAAGGATAGGAGTAGGAGACAGAGGGTTTGCTTTCTTGGGGCTTAGATGGAGGCTATCGTTAGCCGGATTGACAACATCATGAATGGTAATGGGATCAATCCTATTATCTGCCTCAGTGCTGGAGGCAATGATGTAAGCAAGCGAAGAAGTGAGGATTTAGTTAGAAAGTATAGGACAGCAATAGACATTATTAGGAAGAAGGGGGAAAACCTGTTATATGTGGCATTTTGCCAAGGAGGAGTACTGGAAATGAATGGCTGTCCAGATCAACTGGTATAAAGTGTTGGCTGGACAAACACTAAGGATAATGCAGTACCATTCAATGACAACTGGGACAACTTCTACGGCAGTAATGACATGTATGCCAGGGATGGGGTCCACCTATCCAAGGCAGGTGTGGATTTTCTCGCTAGGTCAGCTGGGAGCGTTTTAGGTCTTTAAACTAGGTTTAGTTAGAGGTATGGGTTTAGGAATGATAAATAATGAGTGTGGAAAAACTGATACAGGCCTTGATAATATCAATCTTAAAAATACCAGTCACTGAATAACACTGGGTAATGATAACAGAAATTGTAGAAAAGCAAAGCTGAATAGGAAAACGGTGCAGAAGATAAAAACATATTAACGTATTTTATACTAATAATCGAAGCTTAAGAAATAAAATTAATGAATTACATTTGGTAGCATATGCGGGAAACTTTGATGTTATTGCAGCAACTGAAACATGGTATAATTTAAAGAGTCGGGATATGTTTGCCGAGTGCCATATTCAAGGGTTTAAGTTGTTCCATGTAGATAGATATAATGGGAAAGGGGTGGAGTAGCATTATATGTACGAGAGAATATAAATTGTTGCATAAAAACAGATATAAAAATAGATGGGTTAGTAACAGAATATTTTTGGGTAGAATTTCTAGAAAGTCAAGAAAACTGATTTTACGTGTAATATACCGACCTCGTGACTTAGATAACGATGGAGGGTGATTTCTATGGAACGAAATTGTTAGAGCATCTAGACACAGTAACGTAGTAATAGTGGGAGATTTTAACTTTAGTCAAATTGACTGGACTTCTTTGACTGGTAATCTGGAGTCCAGTGACTTCCTGGAAGTAGTGCAAGACTTCCAGAACTTACCAGAGGTACTAACTTGCATCACCTAGTCTTGTCAAATAAAGAAAACCTCGTAAATAATCTAGAGATCACTGAAGAGCTTGGCTCAAGTGATCACAAATCTATTGCGTTTAATATTACCTGGGAGTACGAGAATAAGAGAAATACATTTTAAGTCCCCAATTTTCGTTCTGCCGAATATAGTGGGCTTAGGGAACACCTGTCTAATCTCGACTTGGGTTATCTAGCTAATGATTTTATTGACGATGAACATACGGTAATGAATTATGACTAATTTCTTAACAGTGTACAATGTGCTCGGAGTGTATATATCCCCCCGAGAGAAATTGGGTCAAATAAGAACGATCCAAAATGAATGAATAGCAGAATTAATCATCTATTAGAGAGAAAAGGGGAATTTACAGGCGCATCAAGAGAGGAGAGGTTCATCTTATTGGCCAATATGTTCATTTTAATAGAAAAGTAAAAAGGAGGATTAGAAAGGCTAAACGCAACTCTGAAATTAAGGTTGCTAATGAATCAAAGGCTAATCCAAAAGGGTTCGTTCAAGTGTATAGGACGAAAGTCAGGAAAAAAGTTTGACCGCTTAGAATTGGCGATGGACAGCTGACTGATAACGAATTGGAAATGTTTTCTCTATATAATGATTATTTTTTGTCAGTCTCTACACAAGAAGACGTAAATAAGATTCCAGCAATTAATAATTATTCAGTTCCTGAAGAATTCAGATTAAGTAATATTACTGTCACAAGGGACATAGTTATCAAATAGACTGATAAACTGAAAAAAGTCCCCGGGACCCGATAAGTTGTTTTCCAGGGTTTTAAAGAATGCAAGATGGAACTTAAGTCAGCCGATAACGAGCGTGTTTAATGCTTCCATCTAAACTGGTGTCGTGCCAGAGATGTGGAAGATGGCTAATGTAGTTCCTATATTTAAATCGGGAGATAAGTCCATTTAATCAAATTATCGTCCAATAAGCCTGACATCTACAGTAGGCAAATTATTGGAATCAATTATAGCTGATATTATTAGAAGTCACTTTGATGAGCATAATTAATAATAATAATATATCTTTACTTCTACAAGTACAAAGTATACAAGCTTGGATGACATACTACTATATAGAAAACCGCTTATTATGCAGAGCATTTCGGACAGATTAGGTCAGTTTTTGTCCCGGGATGCGACCCACACCAGTCGATTAACACCCAGGTACCCATTTTTTACTGATGAGTGAACATAAACAACCGATGTAAAGAAACATGCCCAATGTTTCGACCGTCGCCGGGAATCGAACCCGGACCCCTCATCTTGTGAAGCTTGCCACCAGGCCACGGGCATGGATTCATGAAAGATTGCTCTTGCCTGACAAATTTACTGACATTCTTTCATAAAGCATTTGAGGTAAAGTAGATAACGATAAAGAATATGTCGCTGTTTATTTGGATTTCAATAAAGCCTTCGATAGTGTACCTCATGAAAGTGGCAGTTCATGGCATAGGAGGTAAAGTTCTAACATGGATCGAGGCGTAGCTTACCAATAAAAATCAGAAAGTTTCCATTAATGGGGTCAAATCTGAATGGGGATTAGTCATCGGTGGCGCTCGACAGAGATCGGTTTTGGGCTCATTGTTGTTCATACTTTATATTAATGACTCTGATGAAGGAATTACAAGCGACATGAGCAATTTTGCTGATACAAATATAGGCCATACGGTTCATTCTGAGAAGGATACCAATGAACTCCAGGAGGATTTGGACAAATTAATGTGGTCACCTGCGGTCATACCTGCCTAAGCTCTTGGGAGTTAGTGTGGGTTGTTACCAAGCACCATGGCTTGTTGTATTGTTTTAGAATCTCAGGTTCAAGTGTTGAAGGAGATTCTACTTCTTCAGGAGGAAAATAGGAGGCTGAAGCTTCGCATAGATGAGTTTGGGAGTGAGTGTGAGAAGGATTTAGCTGGTAAGGAGGAAATAGTCACCAGCAGTGATAGTGGCAGCCACTTTAAGTGGCAAGTCGTTCAAAGTTCAGGAAGAAGGAAGATGAGGAGAGTTAATAGAGAAGATGTGAAGGTAGGAAATCGATTCTCTGTTCTCCAAGACGAGTGTACTTCAGTGGTTAGTGAGGTTGAAGGTACCACTGATTCCCCTGCTAATCAAGGTAAGAATAATTTAATAGTAGGTGATTCTCAGGTAAGATATATAGACCGTGCATTTTGTAACAGAGACAGAAAGGTCAGACAGAGAGTGTGCCTTCCTGGAGCTGGTGTTGGTGACATAGTCAGCAGGTTGGATAATATTATGGCAAGTAATGGGAACAAGCCCATTATCTGTCTTAGTGCTGGGGGTAATGACACTGGGAAGGGCAGGAGAGAGGAGCTGCTGGATAAGTACAGGTCAGCCATAGAAGTAGTTAGGTCTAAGGGAGATATCCCAGTCATGACTCACGAAATCGTAATGACACGATTGCAAACAAACCATACCCCGGCCGGGATTGAACCCGCGGTCAGAGAGTCTCAAAACTCCAGACCGTCGCGTTAGCCACTAGACCAGCTAGCCACAATAAGATTCGTCCAACTAGGTATATTTCTACACCATAGGAAGGTTAGCACAGGCACCACTGTGACCACAAATGCAAGTTTTTACAGACGAATCTCCAGCTAGCGTGGCAGTGACGAACTCTAGCTCAAGTCCCCTCACTGCCGTCAACATGACTCACGAAATCGTAATGACTGTGGCTAGCTGGTCTAGTGGCTAACGCGACGGTCTGGAGTTTTGAGACTCTCTGACCGCGGGTTCAATCCCGGCCGGGGTATGGTTTATCCCAGTCATATGTAGCATCTTGCCTAGAAAGGGAGTGGGCAATGAATGGATGTCTAGGGCAATTGGTATAAATTGCTGGCTAGACAGGTACTGCAAGGAACTTGCAATCCCATTCATTGATAACTGGGACCTGTTCTTTGGCAAACGTGATATGTATGCAAGGGATGGGGCTCATCTCTCTGGGGATGGAGTGGTTGCATTAGCCAATTTGATTGAGAGGGTAATTGATGACTTGTCTAGGAATTTAAACTGATAGATTATAGAGGTATGGGTGTTTGTGGGAAACAATCAGGCTGCAGCATTAGGGTTAAAAGCAGCAGTTATTACCGGGATACCTCAGGGATATGTTTAAAAGACAATATTCAAAATAAAGTTGCTAGTAATGGCAAATCAATTGATCAACAAACAAAGAGATAGTAGAGGGCAACGAGTGACTAGCTCCCTTAAGGTTTACTATACAAATAGTAGGAGTCTAAGAAATAAGATAGATGAGCTAAGATTACTTGCAAGTGTAGGTAATATAGATATTATTGGTATAACAGAGACCTGGTTCAACCTGAAAGATAGCGAAATGCCTTCTGAATGCAACATACAGGGTTATAAACTATTCCACACTGATAGGATCAACAGGAAGGGTGGTGGAGTGACGATGTATGTCAGAGAAAATTTAAATTGTTGTCTTAGACATGATATAAGATTAGAAACATCGAACACAGATTCTGTTTGGCTACAGTTTCTCGAGGGACGTGACAAATTAATTTTGGGTGTGATTTATAGGCCCCCAAACCTTGATAGGGAGTGCAGTAAGCTGTTATGGGACGAAATTCATAAGGCATCTAGATATGAAAATGTTGTGATAATGGGAGATTTTAACTTCAGACAAAGTGATTGGAACAATATGACAGGAAATCTTGAGTCTAGTGACTTTCTTGATATGGTTCATGATTGCTTTTTAGAACAGGTTGTGACAGAACCAACTAGAGGAAACAATCTGCTTGATTTGATTCTTGCCAACAAAGATTCACTAATTAATAATCTTGAGGTTAATGATGAGCTTGGGGAAAGTGATCACAAATCACTTAGTTTCAATATATCATGGAATTACCCAGCTAACCGCAATCAAATCTCTGTCCCAGATTTTCGCTTGGCCGACTTCATGGGACTGAAAAATTACCTGGGTGGGCTAAATTGGGATGTCCTGACTATGGGTCAGGTAGGTTATCTTGGTTGCCAATACGACGTTTTTCAGAGCATAGTTCTAGCTGCCCAGACAACTTTTCTTCCAAGTAGGGACAGTAGATCTAACAAAAATGATCCCAAATGGATGAACAATAGATTAAAACATCCCACTGGTCAAAAGAGAGGCATATATAGGCGTATCAAAAGAGGGGATGGGCAGTTAAGAAATCAATATATTCAATTAAAGAGAGAAATAAAGAAAGGAATAAGAAAAGCAAAAAGGGATTATGAGGCTAAGGTCGCAAGGGAATTCAAAGACTAACCCAAAAGGGTTCTTTCAGGTTTACAGAAGTAAGATTAGGGATAAGATTGGCCCACTTAAGAGTAACTCTGGTCAGATCACTGACAGTGATAAGATTATGTGTGAAATTCTCAATACCTACTTCCTCTCAGTTTTCACCCAGGAAAATACGAGCGATATTCCTGAAATAATAGATTATGTAGAACAGGATAATAAACTATGCACGATTGCGGTAATTAGTGACACGGTCCTCAGACAAATAGAGAAACTAAAACCTAACAAATCCGCAGGTCCTCATGAACTGTTTGCAAGGGTGTTAAAGGAATGTAAAGAGGAACTTAGCATACCTTTGGCTAATTTTTTTAGCATATCACTACAAACTGGCATAGTGCCTGATAAGTGGAAAATGGCAAATGTAATACCTATTTACAAGGCAGGTGACAGGTCCTTGGCTTCGAACTATAGACTAATAAGCCTTACCTCCACAGTGGGAAAATTTATGGAATCAATAATTGCCGAAGCAATTCGTAGCCATCTTGATAGGCACAGATTGATTAATGAATCTCAACACGGTTTTACAAAGGGGCGTTCCTGTCTTACGAATTTACTAACTTTTTTCACTAAGGTGTTTGAGGAGGTAGATTATGGTAATGAATATGATATTGTGTATATGGACTTCAGTAAGGCTTTCGATAAAGTTCCACATCAGAGGCTATTGAGGAAACTTAAGGCACACGGAATAGGAGAAATTTTTACCTGGGTAGAGGCATGGCTGACAAACAGGCAGCAGAGAGTTTGCATAAATGGGGAGAAATCAGAATGAAAGTTAAGACACTTGTGCAACATCTCATTATCTTTATTGTAGACGTTTCGCCATCCAGTGGCTTCTGTTTTCTAATTATGTCCAAGAATCTGTATTGATAAAGCCACTGGATGGCGAAACGTCTACAATGAAGATAACCAGATGTTGCACAAGTGTCTTAACTTTCATCTTGTCGGTATTGTATACCTGTCTTGCACAACTTGTCAGGCACTGCAACATCATGGAATCTTGGTTCAGAGGACATCTACATGACCTTCTTCACGGCTTCTACAACTGACCCATCAATTTGGGTAGGACCTACTTCCACTGGGTAATCCCGCCTACCAGTGACTATGCCCTCGTCTGCTACACGTCCCTATTCACTGACACCTATATAAGCGCCAGTCTCCTTACCTCTGCTTCAGAATCTCGACAACCATGGTGCTGTAAACACCACCTCCAAGGCTGAGGGACTGATTACCTCATCTTTTGTATATAGTTCTTCTGTTTTCTAATTATATCCAAGAATCTGTATTGATAAAGCCACTGGATGGCGAAACGTCTACAATAAAGATAACCAGATGTTGCACAAGTGTCTTAACGTTCAGCTTGTCCGTAATGTATACCTATCTTGCACAGAAATCAGAATGGGGCACGTCACAGGCGGTGTTCCTCAGGGGTCAGTGTTGGGCCCGTTGTTGTTCACAATTTACATAAACGACATAGATGAGGGAATAAATAGCGACATAAGCAAATTTTGCTGATGACACCAAAATAGGCCGTCCAATTCATTCTAATGAGGACACTAGAACACTCCAGGATGATTTGAATAGACTGATGCAATGGTCGGAGAAGTGGCATATGCAGTTTAATATTGACAAATGCAAAGTTTTAAATGTTGGACAGGTAAATAACCATGCCACATATAAACTAAATAATGTAGATCTTAATACTACTGATTGCGAAAAGGATTTAGGAGTTCTGGTTATCAGTAATCTAAAACCAAACAACAGTGCATTAGTGTTCGCAATAAAGCTAACAGAATTCTTGGCTTCATATCTAAGTATAAATAATAGAAGTCTTCAGGTTGTTCTTCAACTCTGTATATCTTTGGTTAGGCCTCATTTAGACTATGCTGCTCAGTTCTGGTCACCGTATTACAGAATGGATATAAATGCTCTGGAAAACGTACAGAGGATGGCAAAGATGATCCCGTGTATCAGAAATCTTCCCTATGAGGATAGACTGAGGGCCCTGAATCTGCACTCTCGAAAGGCGTAGAATTAGGGGGGATATGATCGAGGTGTATAAATGGAAAACAGGAATAAATAAAGGGGATGTAAATAGCGTGCTGAAAACTTCCAGCCAAGACAGGACTCGCAGCAATGGTTTGAAGTTGGAAAAATTCAGATTCAGGAAGGATATAGGAAGGCACTGGTTTGGTAATAGAGTTGTGGATGAGTGGAACAAACTCCCGAGTAGTTATTCAGGCTAAAACGTTGTGTAGTTTTAAAAATAGGTTAGATAAATACATGAGTGGGTGTGGATGGGTGTGAGTTGGACCTGACTAGCTTGTGCTGCTGGGTCTGGTGCCGTGCTCCTTCCTTGAGTGGAGGTGGCCAGACTGGGTGGGTCATTGGGCTAATCCGGGAGGGGGAAAACATGGACCTGCTCCGCATGGGTCAGTAGATCTGTTGCAGTGTTCCTTTTTTCTTATGTTCCTCTTATGTTCTTAATCTGAAAAGTGGCAGATGAAGTTCAATGTGGAAGAGTGTGAAGTCCTGGTCCTTGGGAATGAAAATACAGAATGTGAAAATTACTTGAGAGTCATGGTAAGCAGAAATCTACAGCCAAGACAACAGTGTTTAATTGCACACAATAAGGCTAGCAGACTACTGAGATTTATTTCAAGAAGTATAAGTAACAAGTCAAAAATTATTTTACAGCTCTATACCTCACTAGTGAGTAATAATGTTGGTAGAATTACCGACAATATGTTAGGTAAATGGACACAAGTGCAACTAATGTGACATTTTACTGTGGCAACGTTTCGCTCTCCAGGAGCAAGAGGATCCGTAGTAATCCTCCTGTTGTGAATCCTCAAGCCAAGAAAGGAGCCTGGCGCTTATATACTAACGCCAGGTGGAGTGGGACGGGTAGCAGACGAGGGCATGGTCACTGGTAGGTGGGATTCCCCTCTTCTGCTACTCGTCCCACTCCACCTGACGTTAGTATATAAGCGCAAGCCTCCTTGTCTCTGCTCCAGAATCTTCACGACTACGTTGCTCTTCACACCAACTCCAAGGCTGAGGGACTGATTACCTCATCTTTTGTATATAGTTCTACTGTCTTCAAATTATGTCCTAGAATCTGTATTGATAAAGCCACTGGATGGGGAAACGTCTACAATAAAGATACCCAGATGTTGTACAAGTGTCTCAGTTTTCATCTTGTCGGTATTGTATATCATTCTTGTACAGAGTTGAAGATGCGTGGAACAGTCTTACGAGTAGGGTAATCCACGGTAGAACCTTGGGAGGGCTGGATGTGATTGGTGTCGTGGATACGGGAGTAAATTCTTGGGTAGCTTCGGGTAGGCGTGGTTTTGATAAGGACCTGCCTTGTATGGGCCAGTAGGCCTTCTGCAGTGTTCCTACATTCTTTTGTTCTTAAAACCATTCTATATCTTAAAAGTTTGAATGAAAGGAAGAGATTAAATACTGAGTTCTTTGTTCATACGATTAGTTTGTTAGTGTTTGTACGAGTTTAGCTGCCCTTCTCTGTAGTCTCTGGTTAGTTTTCGTCTTTTACCTAATTTGTAGACGAAATCTGAACTGCAGATTCAAGTAGTAGTCAAACAAGTGCATTATAGAGAGCGAGAGAGTGAACGAGAGAGAAAGAGAGAGAGAGAGAGAGAGAGAGAGAGAGAGAGAGAGAGAGAGAGAGAGAGAGAGAGAGAGAGAGAGAGAGAGAGAGAGAGAGAGAGAGAGAGAGAGAGAGAGAGAAACCCAAGAAAATCCTGAAGGTCGCGGTGAAGCCTCTTATCTTGCCACAACATTACGCTAAGAGCCCATCAAATATTCATGATGGACATTAATTAATAATGCCTCAATACTTCAAGAATCTGCCTGGGCCCGATTTTGTAAGAAGGGTCGTAACTCACTCGACCATTGGCAGAGGAACAATGGTGGGTAAAGAGCACCGAATTCAAAAGACTTGTGTCCTAGCCCAGGTAAAATGGCCTTGACTCACAGTCCCAAAGGAAGAGGAAGAGCCAAGCTTTGTGTAGCTGAAAGAAATAGCTTTTAGGAGGGCTAGCCGAGGTGGGAATTTGAATTGCAAGGGTTATAACAAATATGGAAGTCAAAGTGTGGGATATATATACATACATATATACATACATACATACACACACACACACACACATATATATATATATATATATATATATATATATATATATATATATATATATATATATATATATATATATATATATATATTATTATTATTATTATTATTATTATCACACTGGCCGATTCCCACCAAGGCAGGATGGCCCGAAAAAGAAAAACTTTCACCATAATTCACTCCATCACTGTTTTGCCAGAAGGGTGCTTTACACTACAGTTTTTAAACTGCAACATTAACACCCCTCCTTCAGAGTGCAGGCACTGTACTTCCCATCTCCAGGATATATATATATATATATATATACTGTGTGTGTTCTCCATGAGGAAGTGGAACAGAATTCTTCCTCCGTAAGCCATGTGTGTAGTAAGAGGCGACTAAAATGCCGGGAGCAAGGGGCTAGTAACCCCTTCTCCTGTATACATTACTAAATTTAAAAAGATAAACTTTTGTTTTTCTTTTTAGGTCACCCTGCCTCGGTGGGATATGGCCGGTATGTTGAAAAAAAAAATATGGTGTGTGTGTGTGTGCTCACCCAGTTGTGGTTGCAGGTTCGAGTCACAGTTCCTTTCCCCGCCTCTCCACTGGCGGCTACTGGGTCACTCTTCCTCCTCCATGAACTTTATCATACCTCTTCTTAGAGCTATGTATAGATCCTGCCTCCACTACATCGCTTCCCAAACCATTCCACTTTTTGACAACTCTGTGACTGAAGTAATACTTCCTAACATCCCTGTGATTCAACTGAGTCTTTAACTTCAAACTGTAACCCCTTGTTGCTGTGTCCCATCTCTGGAACATTCTCTCTCTGTCCACCTTGTAGATTCCCTTCAGTATTTTATACGTCGTTATCATGTCCCTCCTATCTCTTCTGTCCTCCAGTGTCTGTGCGTGTGTGTGTACTCAACTATTTTTGTGGTTGCAGGGGTCGGGTCATAGCTCCTGGTCCCGCCTCTTCATTGATTGCTACTAGGTCCTCTCTCTCCCTGCTCCATGAGCTTTATCAAACCTCGCCTTAAAACTATGTATGGTTCCCGCCTCCACTACGTCACTTTCTAGGCTGTTCCACTGCCTAACACCTCTATGACTGAAGAAATACTTCCTAACATCCCTTTGACTCATCGGAGTCTTCAACTTCCAATTGTGGCCCTTTGTTTCTGTGTCCTATCTCTGGAAAATCCTGTCTTAGACCACCTTGTCTATTCCGCGCAGTATTTTATATGTCGTTATCATGTCTTCCCTGACCCTCCTGTCCTCCAGTGTCGTCAGGCCAATTTCCCTTAACCTTTCTTCGTAGGACAATCCCTTTAGCTCTGGGACTAGTCTTGTGGCAAACCTTTGCACTTTCTCTAATTTTTTGATGTGCTTGGCCAGGTGTGGATTCCAAACTGGTGCTGCATACTCCAGTATGGACCTGACGTATATGGTGTACAGAGTCTTGAACGATTCCTTAATGAGGTATGGGAAAGCTATCCTTAAGTTTGCCAGACGCCCATATGCTGCAACAGTTATCTGACTGATGTGCGCCTCAGGAGATGTGCTCGGTATTATACTCACCCCAAGATCTTTTTCCTTGAGTGAGGTTTGCAATCTTCGGCCACAAAGATTATACTGTGTCTGCGGTCTTCTTTGTCCTTTCCCGATCTTCATGACTTTGCATTTGACAGGGTTAAATTCAAGGAGCCAGTTGTTGGACCAGGCTTGTAATCTGTCCAGGTCTCTATGTAGACCTGCCTGATCCTCGACCGATTTGATTCTCCTCATTAACTGCATATCATCTGCAAACAAGGACACTTCTGAGTCTCTCCCTTCCGTTATGTCATTCACATATACCAAAAACAGCACAGGTCCTAGGACTGACCCCTGTGGAGCCCCGCTTGTCACAGGCGCCCACTCTGACTCCTCGTCAGTACCATGAATCGTTGTTCCCTCTCTGTTAGGTATTCTCTGATCCACTGCAGTGCCTTTCCTGTTATGTGTGCCTGATCCTCTAGCTTTTGCATTAACCTCTTGTGAGAAACTGTGTCGAAGGCCTTCTTGCAGTCCAAGGAAATGCAGTCTATCCACCCCTCTCTCTCTTGTCGTACTTCTGTCACCTTGTCATAAAACTCCAGTAGGTTTGTGACACAGGATTTTCCTTCCCTGAAACCATGCTGGTTGTCGATTACATGCTTGTTTCTTTCCAGGTGCTTCATCACTCTCCTCCTGATGATCTTCTCCATGACTTTGCATACTATACACGTTAGTGACACAGGTCTGTAGTTTAATGCCTCGTGTCTGTCCCCTTTTTTAAAAATTGGGACTACATTTGACATTTTTCATACCTCAGGTAGCTCCTCAGTTTCAATGGATGTGTTGAAGATCTTTGTTAGTGGAACACACAGCATATCTGCTTCCTCTTTAAGGACCCACAGAGAGATGTCTGGTCCCACCGCCTTTGAGGTATCAAGTTCACATAGCAGCTTATTCACCTCCTTCTCGGTTATGTGTACCTCACCCAGCACTTGTTGGTGCACCTCTGTTCTGATTTCCTGGAGTTTCCACTGTAAATACTTCTTTAAATCTCACGTTGAGCTCCTCACATACCTCTTGGTCGTTTCTAGTGAACTCCCCATCATCCTTCCTCAGTCTGATTACCTGGTCCTTGACTGCTGTTTTCCTCCTGATGTGGCTATACAACAGCTTCGGGTCAGACTTGACTTTAGATGCTATGTCATTTTCGTATTGTCGCTGAGCCTCCCTTCTTATTTGTGCATATTCGTTTCTGACTCTTCGGCTAATCTTTTTATTTTCCTGGGTCCTTTGTCTTCTGTACCTTTTCCATTCTCTAGTACACCTAGTTTTTGCCTCCCTACACTTTGGGTGAACCAAGGACTCGTTCTGGTCTTCCCATTATTTCTGTTTCCCTTGGGAACAAACCTCTCCTCTGCCTCCTTGTAGCTCAGCTATATGGTCAAAGCACAGAACCACATGATCACTAGCTCCAAGGGGCCTTTCATATATGATATCCTCAATGTCCGAACTACTCATGGTGAATACAAGGTCCAGTCTTGCTGGATCATCCTCACCTCTCTCTCTGGTAGTGTCTAACATGTTGATGCATGAGGTTTTCCATTACCACATCCATCATCTTGGCTCTCCATGTTTCGGGACTCCCATGGGGCTCCATAACTGGTAACTTTGTTCCCCCCATGTGAACTCTTCTGGCCACCTCGGCTAGTGTCGACCATTGCTCTGTTGCTCTCGTTGTATTCTTCTCTTGGCCTCCTGCAGTTCTGTGGTGGGTTGTACATTACTGCAATTACCATCTCATGGCCCTCAGACTGGATTGTTCCTACTAAGTAGTCCCTTTCGCCCATACCATCCATTCCTTCCATTTCCTCAAATCCCCACCGGTTTTTAATGAGCAGTGCAACTCTTCCTTTCCCAATCCTCCCTCTATCTTTCCTGAGGATTTGATATCCGGGTGGAAAGACTGCATCTGTTATCATCCTGGTGTGTTTTGTTTCTGTGAGTGCTATTATGTCTGGGGATGTCTCCTTGATTCTTTCATGTCATTCCTCGCACTTATTTGTTATTCTGTCTGCATCTGTATACCACACCTTCAACTTCTTTTCTAAAACTGTGGGGTACATTGGGGTTGGGGAAGTGGGAGGCCTGATAAGGAACTATAGGTGGTTGCTGTGGGGGTGGAGTTTATAATGAGGTAGGTGGGGGCACTGGATATGGCATGTGTGTTTTGAGTTAGAGTGTTTGGTTGCATTGGGGTTGTCCTGGTTTGGGGGCTTCTGTAGGTGGTTGTGAGGGAGGCTGTATTTGATCTTCCTCCTGAGTCTGGGTTCTCTTGTCCATCTCCATCCTCACCTCTCTTTCCTCCTTTCGTCTTTGTACAATCTCTCCGAGTTCCTGCCTTTCTTATCATGTTCTGTCGTGGTCGAGATACACCTTCTGCCCCTTAGTTTTGCTTTCTCCTGCAGGATCCTGTTCCGAGTCGATTCTGCCTTGTGTGTGTGTGTGTGTGTGTGTGTGTGTGTGTGTGTGTGTGTGTGTGTGTGTGTGTGTGTGTGTGTGTGTGTGTGTGTGTGTGTGTGTGTGTGTGTGTGTGTGTGTGTGTGTGTGTGTGTGTGTGTGTGTGTGTGTGTGTGTGTGTGTGTGTGTGTGTGTGTGTGTGTGTGATTACACAGACTCCCTTACTCTCTGTAGGGTAAGGTGATATCTCTATAAAAACTTGCATCAAGTCTCATACACTACGTGGCATATAGGATGATCTCGTTACTGAGGATCCTCAAGGCTGGGTTGCTATGTTAGTTGGCTGCTATATATGTAAGGTTACTATGTGGGTGGTTTGCTATGTAGGTGTGATGCTACGTAAATGAGTTGATATGTGGGTTGGCTGCTATGTAGATACGAAGGTAAGTATACTGATTCGTTTACAAACATATAATAAAGTAATGTACAAGGTTAAGTTAAGGTGAGTTATATGATGCAGGAAATACGAAGTTTGGTTAGGAAACGATTTTAACATAAAAGACACACGTTAGAAAATTACCCTTTATTAGGATAATGTCTCGCTTTCTCTAAAAGGTCCAAAAGGACCCACACATTGACCCAATAAAAACATATACTGAAGAGTCTTTTCATCACTATTGTCCATGAACGTTTGCTAACATCATTAATGAGCTGCTATCATTACAGTTTTAAGCAATTCTACCAATTTGCTACTGTCGTGGCTAATTTACTGTCATAACAGCGACAATCACAAAAATAAACAAAAGCAATTCTTTTATTTCATCTCTTTCTAGGCCATGTTCATAATTCGTTCACAGTAATAAGCTCTAATCTACAGCACAAGGAATATAACTACAGACCGACAGAGAGAGAGAGACAGTAAGGGAGAAAGCATTATGTACATTCTTCAAAGTTTCTTGATGTTTCTATAACTGACGGTGTTGGTGAAGGGGTATGATTCCTCCACACCTAATAACTAACAAGGAATGTGTGTGTGTGTGTATGTGTCTCCGATTCGCCTCCTGACAAGGTGGGTGCAGGAGAAAGGTTAGGAATCATCAAAACTACTAAACAAAGGCTTTTACTAACTTAACATTTAAAGGTTATTTTACTAGAAACGAAGTATACCTAGGCAGTGTCCATATGTTCTTCTGTAACTGAATACACAGTCTAAAACTAAGCAGTGAAACACAATACCTGAAAAATAGTATATTTTTTTTTTTAGAGAGAGAGAGAAGTGCGAAGAATGGAATATTATCTCTCCTGTCATTCTTCCCTCCCTCTCCTTTCCTTTCTACCACTAATTACATTTTCCTTCTCTTTTTCTTCGTCCTTCGCTACTTCTTCCCATCCCTCTTCTTCCCTGCACTACTCCTACTTCCCCAAGTCCCGCCCCGGTGAATAACCACTAGCAGCAATCATTTGATCTAAATCCGATACCTTCTCTTAGTTTAAATCCATTACCAACTTGTGATTAGCTTACGACAATGATTGATGATGAGCCTCGGCCTTGTTATCTTCCAGGTGTGTATACTGTTGTGGTGCCTGTCTGTCTCTCTCTAGGTAAGTGTTAATAGTCAACACCTGAAAATATGACTAATGAATAACTTAGTCTAATATATACTTAATAAAAGAAAAATGCTCGAATTTTAAAATTATGATGATAATGATGATATTCACGAAAAAGATATAAACCTGCAGGGAACATACAACGCCTGCTAAATAAGATTTAATCAGGTTTGATTCGCGGAAAGGCATTGTAACTTCAGTTAACTGCATCAAGAGCCTTACGACAGCATCAAAGCAACCTTCTTGAAGGGTATCTAGCATAATGTTTGCTGTTATACATATTTGTTACATATATGTGATTGATGTATTCAAATTATATTCACGAGTTAACTCCCGCACACACACACTTTTGAAATTGATTTCTTCTTAGCTCACAAATCAGCAGGACGCACTGCCCTAACAAGTGACACCACACTCCATGACTCAACATAATTTATAAGTTACGAGTTTTCAGTCTTGATTTCGATTTTCATCTCTTAAAAGAGAGAGAGAGAGAGAGAGAGAGAGAGAGAGAGAGAGAGAGAGAGAGAGAGAGAGAGAGAGAGAGAGAGAGAGAGAGAGAGAGAGAGAGAGAGAGAGAGAGAGAGAGGACGAAAACCGAAATCAAGACTGAAAACTCGTAACTTATAAATTATTTTGAGTCATGGAGTGTGGTGTCACTTGTTACGGCAGTGCGTCCTGCTGATTTGTGAGCTAAAAAGAAATCAGTTACAAAAGTGTGTGTGTGTGTGTGCGGGAGTTAACTCGTGAATATAATTTGAATACATCAATCACATATATGTAACAAATATGTATAACAGCAAACATTATGCTAGATACCCTTCAAGAAGGTTGCTTTGATGCTGTCGTACTCTCTCTCTCTCTCTCTCTCTCTGGGGTTTGGGAAGGTTTTGTCATCAAGAGGCTCTAGGCAGCAATCGGATACCTGGGGCAAATCCTCCCCATTATGGCTACACGACCTCTCTGTTAAGATTATGTTTGATACACACTCCTACTCGTCATGACTTGGTTAAGACGGCGAGAGCGTCAGGGAGTTTATTGTAAGGGAGCAGTGGCAGTGAGTGTGTGGCAGCGAGAGTAGATGAGAGTGAGGTGAGGGAAAGTAGGAGTGGCTGAACAGGAGTGTGACAGAGTATGAATGAGGGAGAGTGGGATTGAGGGGAAAAGTGGACGTGAGGAAAATGAAATGAGTGACAAAGGTAACAGTTAATAATGAGGAAATTAAAGGAATGACAATAGCAAGAATAAATACTTGGTATATACCAAGGTTCCTCTCTAGGGAAGAAAGTACATTACTGTCTGTGGTTGTGCAGTCTCTCTGTGACCAGAGGAGCATAAGATATGCAGAAGGCTCTCTCCCCACTCTCCCCTAACATGAATAAAATGTTAGTTGAAACAGTGCTATGATATACTGCAAAACATATATGGAAACTCAACAGTGGAAAGGAATGTTACAACTAATATTACTACCACTAAACATATTACTACTGTACCACACTTGGAGTCCCGGCCTGGGACCGGGCCGCGGGGGCGGCAGTGGTAGTAATATTTACGAAACATTTTGACATCGTAGGTCAACCATAAACAATATAAAAACAATTAAAGAAAGATAAATAAGTTTGCTTCTCCGTTTGTTTATCCACTTCATTATTATTATTATAATCATAACCAAACGCTAAACCCACAAGGGCTATACATTATTAAAATCATAACTAAGCGCTAAACCTATAAGGGTCACACAGCTTGTCCAGTTCATTACTTCTAATATCACGTCTTCTCCTCTTCGATATTTCTAATATCACGTCTTCTCCTCTTCATTACTTCTAATATCACGTCTTCTCCTCTTCGTTACTTTTAATATTACGTCTTCTCCTCTTCGTTACTTCTAATATCACGTCTTCTCCTCTTCGTTACTTCTATCACGTCTCCTTCTCATTACTTCTAATATCACATCTTCTCCTCTTCATTACTTCTAGTATCACGTCTTCTCCTCTGCATTACTTCTAATATCACGTCTTCTCCTCTTCGTTACTTCTATCACGTCTCCTTCTCATTACTTCTAATATCACGTCTTCTCCTCTTCATTACTTCTAGTATCACGTCTTCTCCTCTTCGTTACTTCTAATATCACGTCTTCTCCTCTTCATTACTTCTAGTATCACGTCTTCTCCTCTGCATTACTTCTAATATCACGTCTTCTCCTCTTCGTTACTTCTATCACGTCTCCTTCTCATTACTTCTAATATCACGTCTTCTCCTCTTCATTACTTCTAGTATCACGTCTTCTCCTCTTCGTTACTTCTAATATCACGTCTTCTCCTCTTCATTACTTCTAGTATCACGTCTTCTCCTCTGCATTACTTCTAATATCACGTCTTCTCCTCTTCGTTACTTCTAATATCACGTCTTCTCCTCTTCGTTACTTCTAATATCACGTCTTCTCTTCGTTACTTCTAATATCACGTCTTCTCTTCATTACTTCTAATATCACGTCTTCTCCTCTTCGTTACTTCTAACATTACGTCTTCTCGTCTTCATTACTTCTAACATTACGTCTTCTCCTCTGCATTAAATTAATTATATATTGTTCTTGGTGTCTTGCTTCACAGTAATTGTCTTAAATATATTAAATATTAATTGAACTTTTTACTTTATTTTCATAATATATTCATTTTTTTATAATTTTCAAAGCATAATTTTCGAAGGCATTCAAGTGGAGTCTTGCTAACGAATTATGAAGTCGATATTTTTTCCTGTTTCGCCCTTAAAATTTACAAGTACAAAACCCAGCATTCTGTTGTTCAGTGCTACACAGAGTCATTATTACTCAAACACTACTGCACACAGATGAACAGTATTACTCAGATAATAATTATTACTCAAAGATAGACAGTTACAAAGTCATTTTTGCTCAAAGACTTGCTAACAAAGTGTTACTCACAGAGTGTTACTGGCAAAGATTGTCACTCACATTGTTACCGACAGCGTTATTTGCAGTGTTACTGGGAGTGTTGCTCGCAGTGTTACTGGCAGAGAGTGTTGCTCACATTGTTACCAACAGAAAGTGTTGCTCGCAATGCTACTGGTAGTGTTGCTCCACGTGTTACTGGCAGTGTTACTTGCAGTGTGTTGCTCGCAGTGTTACTGGCAGTGTTGCTCGCAGTATTACTGGCAGTGTTGCTCGCAGTATTACTGGCAGTGTTGCTCTCAGTATTACTGGCAGTGTTGCTCGCAGTATTACTGGCAGTGTTACTGACAGAGTGTTGCTCGCAGTGTTACTGGCAGACTGTTACTGGCAGAGATTGTTGTTCCCAGTATTACTGTCAGAGTGTGTTGCTCGCAATGTTAGTGGTAGAGAGTGTTCCTCGCGGTGTTACTGGCAGATAGTGTTCCTCGCAGTGTTACTGGCAGAAAGTGTTGTTAGCAGTGTTACTGGAAGAAAGTGTTGTTCGCAGTGTTACTGGCAGACTGTTACTCGCAGTGTTACTGGCAGAGATTGTTGCTCGCATTGTTACTGGTAGAGTATTGCTCGCAGTGTTACTAGCAGAGTGTTGCTCGCAGTGTTACAGGCAGATAGTGTTGCTCGCAGTGTTACTGGCAGAGACTGTTGCATGCATTTTTACTGGTAGAGTATTGCTCGCATTGTTACTGGCAGAGTGTTGCTCGCATTGTTACTGGCAGAGTGTTGCTCGCATTGTTACTGGCAGAGTGTTGCTCGCATTGTTACTGATAGAGTATTGCTCGCAGTGTTACTGGCAGAGATTGTTGCTCGCATTGTTACTGGTAGAGTATTGCTCGCAGTGTTACTGGCAGATAGTGTTGCTCGCAGTGTTACTGGTAAAGACTGTTGCTCGCTGTATTACTGGCAGAGTGTGTTGCTCGCAGTGTTAGTGGTAGAGAGTTCTCCTCGCTGTGTTACTGGCAGATAGTGCTCCTCGCAGTGTTACTAGCAGAAAGTGTTGTTCGCAGTGTTACTAGCAGAGAGTGTTATTTGCAGTGCTACTGGCAGTGTCGCTCGCAGTGTTACTGGCAAACTGTTACTCGCAGTGTTACTGGCAGTGTTGCTCGCAGTTACTGGCAGAGTGTTGCTCGCAGTGTTACTGGCAGACTGTTACTCGCAGTGTTACTGGCAGTGTTGCTCCGTTATGGTCATTATTACTCACTGTTATTAAGAGACAGATACTGTCACTCAGAGACAGACACTGCTGCTCACAAATAGACACTGCTGCTCATAGATAGACACTGCTGCTCATAGATAGACACTGCTGCTCACAAATAGACACTGCTGCTCATAGATAGACACTGCTGCTCACAAATAGACACTGCTGCTCACAGATAAGACACCGATGCTCACAGATAGACACTGCTGCTCACAGATAAGACACTGATGCTCACAGATGACACTGATGCTCACAGATACACGCTGCTGCTCATAGATAGACACTGTCACTCACAGATATTGTTACCAACAGACAGGCACTGTTACACACAGACAACAGACGCTGTTACTCACAGACAGGCATTGTTACTCACATACAACAGACAATGTTGCTCACAGACATATATCGTAGCACTTTGAAAATATAAATATTCAGCCAGACTCAATATGCAGAGATCACACATTTTTCCCAATTTATTTCCAGTATTTGATTAAATACC
>NC_091316.1:20008534-20021034 GCF_038502225.1 Cherax quadricarinatus
CCTGGGTATCTTTATGAGGATGTATCCTTAAAGTTCTTCATAAATAAAGCTAACAATGTATTAAATAAGTGCTTTATTTATCAACTTGTCAGTATTATATAACACTGATTATTTCTTTGTTTCCATAAGTACAGAGGACAACTGTAAGATCACCTGTTCCACCGAACAATTTACAATTTAATTATTACAATGTTAGAGAAATTTATTGTCAACCAAGTGTGATACAAACTTGGGAAAAAAATTCTTTGCCAACGGAGTTACAGAACTATGAACCAGCTTACCTTCCGCAGCTTTAATAACATACTTTCAAAACAAACCAAAAACTGATTACCCCCTTACAAGAGTTAACAAATAATGAACAAGTAACAACATATCATAACGCTTAACATGTCAACATGTCACAACATAGCAAACAAAGTGCAATACTATTAATATATTCACTGAGAAACTATAAACCCGTAGGGGCATATATTTCTAGGTAATGGGAGATAAAGCATGATCCAGGTAGCTCCAATTCCTCGGACAGTCTTTCTCTAATAAAAACAAATACAAAAAAAATTAAAACCACGAGGACTCTATTGATAGATATTTTCGGGGTAGCAGAATACTGGGCAGAGTAGAGGATAGGCCCAGAGCTTTTTACTTTTCTATCCTTTAATCATCTGCTGTAACACACGAAATGTAGAATTTTCAGGGACTGAAATTCTGTTTTCCACAGAAAACAACGGTTTACGTTCTTCTTTATTAGAAGCGATAAACCTGTAGGCCATTCAGCGCAAGGAGTGGTGAAAGCTTGATGCTTCATCCGATAATCAGCTAGTCAGACTGGCTGATTAACAGAGGAACACCGATTAAGACCAAAGTACCTCCCATTATTTGCTCTCAGCGTGTACTACTATTACCAAGTAATGTTGAGGCGAACAGAGAAGTGATGAAAGATTAATACACAGCTGGTGTGTAGTGCATATTTTACATACATTATATATATATATATATATATATATATATATATATATATATATATATATATATATATATATATATATGTATATATATATATATATATATATATATATATATATATATATATATATATATATATATATATATATATATATATATATAATATAAAAGGTACCACCTCTAGAACTGTTCTGGGAACCCTCATCCTCAGAGTAAAGAATAAACTTGCTTCAGGGAAAACTCAAGGTTCTCCCTGAAGTTGTTTGAGAATTTTCTCCTACCACCCTCTATATTTCAAGTATGTTTTATTTAAAGACAAAATACATTGGCCAAACATTCACAAAAATACAACAGAAAGTAAAACAACATAGGTAACTCAGAGCTACATCTCGAATACTTCATCCAGCTCCCCTGCGGTGGGCCGCGTGCCCAGAATGCTGCAGGCATTTCCTCTCTGGATCGCAACACTGAGTCTCTGAAAGAGGAAGCTGGTCGCCCTGTGGTCCTTGGTTTCTATGATTATCATGTGGGTTTTCGATACGTGGATAGGGTAAGAATACTCAAGTAGGCTGGTAGTACGTATAATATATAACGGGAAGTATGGAAAGCGCCAACAGCCGACCTGTCTCTCTCTGCTCTCTATCTTGACTGACTCACAAGTGTCTACAGGGTGAGGGGGTGTTTGAAATCCTGCTATGGTCAGCAGCAATATGAATACAGTCAGTGATTCACGCAGAGACGGTTGGTAGTGAGTGTTCTACTGGTACACTGGTTACTGGTAACTGGTTACTGGTAACTGGTTACTAGGAACTGGTACTACTACTGAGAGCTCGGCGACGCTAACGTATGTCGTCCCGACATACAACTAATACAAACTAGAGACGGCAGGTGTACGGCTTGGGCTGATTCTATACAATGTCAAAGTACACAACAATTGAACATTATAACATACATAAGTAGAATATTGGAATGGAAGCTTATGTAACTGAAACTGTAATGCAATACAAGGTATAATATAGCACAACTCATCGAATGAAACTCAACGTTGAGATTACACAATCGAAGTGATAAAAAACAATTTGATCGATCGATCTGTATTCATGTGATCTACGGATTCTGAGGAAGAAATATATACAAAGAAAGAAGTGTTTAACAGAAAGGCAGATTCGGTGCACTCAAATCTAGACTGTTAACTCTCAGAATTCGGAGAGAACGTAAACACACACAAAAAAAAATCTTGAATACTGATACGTTGATACTGTAATTATTCATCTATACAGGTTATTTACATTTAACCCCAACTCTGCTAGGGTGAGATTGATATATGCAGAATGGGTGTCATCTCTGGGAGGATCAAACTCTGTTGCACTGGCTAACTCATGCTGTATTTGAGGCAAATCTGAATTGGTAGTTACAAATGATACTTGAGGATTTCTCAATACCTGTCGTGTACGTAGGGAATAACGACATTCAGGTTGATCGTCTGACTGAGTATCAGAGGAAGAGAGTACAGGATCAGGAGGATTGTCAGAGTCTGTCACATTAGTCTGGGTTGGAACATCATTATCATCACATACTAACTTCATGTGATCTAAATGCGATTCTTTATACTGACCAGTACTAATTTCTCTATCCTTATACTTATTACCAGTGATATGTTCAACTACTCGATAAGGACCAACAAACTTTTGATCAAGCTTAGGCATTGCAGACGTTTTGTTATAGTCTGCATAACTCTCGAACCTACTTTGATTTTGGATGGCTTTGCTCGAGTGTTTGCGACTCTTGTAAATTCTGCTATTGATTTATGAAGTGTTTCACGGATTCTTCTAAAGACACTTTGAGCTAAACTGGTACGAGTTGCAATGAAATCATCAGGGTTGTAATTTGGTTTCGGATTAGAATATAGCAACTCATAAGGCAAACGTTTATCTACACCATACAATGCATAATGTGGAGTGTCACCTATAGAAACATTGTAAGCAAAATTTATAGCACACTGCACATCAGGTATAACTTCATCCCAAGTTTCACTGTTGGGATTGATAGTGACTCTCAAGACATCAAGTACTTTCTTATTGGTACGTTCTGCTAACCCATTGCTGGCAGGATGATGAGGAATAATGGTGGATTTAGAGATCTTGTACAAGGTACACAAATTTTCAAGAATCTCATTACAGAATTCACCTCCATTATCTGTTACTAGGGACTTAGGGGTGGTATGCCTGCAGATAATGCGTTCTTTAAACGCTTTAGCTACTGTCTCGGCAGTCTTATCTGCAATAGGAACTAACTCACAATATCTGGTAAAATGATCTACCATAACACACAGATGTTTGTTGCCCTGGAGGGAACATTGGAAATTAGTTAACAAATCTAGCGCAACTCTTTCCCAAGGTTCGCTAGTGGTTGGATACACTTAGATTGGATTAGGACCATTAGCATTACCTTT
The DNA here is from genome assembly GCF_038502225.1 of Cherax quadricarinatus. NCBI lineage: Eukaryota > Metazoa > Arthropoda > Malacostraca > Decapoda > Parastacidae > Cherax > Cherax quadricarinatus. Next base: position 20,011,950 of record NC_091316.1, read on the forward strand.
ATGTTGCATGCAGACACTTACCTGGAGAAAGTTCCGGGGGTCAACGCCCCCGCGGCCCGGTCTGTGACCAGGCCTCCTGGTGGATCAGAGCCTGATCAACCAGGCTGTTACTGCTGGCTGCACGCAAACCAACGTACGAGCCACAGCCCGGCTGGTCAGGTACCGACTTTAGGTGCTTGTCCCGTGCCAGTTTGAAGACTGCCAGGGGTCTATTGGTAATCCCCCTTATGTATGCTGGGAGGCAGTTGAACAGTCTTGGGCCCCTGACACTTATTGTATGGTCTCTTAACGTGCTAGTGACACCCCTGCTTTTCATTGGGGGGATGTTGCATCGTCTGCCAAGTCTTTTGCTTTCGTTGTGAGTGATTTTCGTGTGCAAGTTCGGTACTAGTCCCTCTAGGATTTTCCAGGTGTATATAATCATGTATCTCTCCCGCCTCCGTTCCAGGGAATACAGGTTCAGGAACTTCAAGCGCTCCCAGTAATTGAAGTGTTTTATCTCCGTTATGCGCGCCGTGAAGGTTCTCTGTACATTTTCTAGGTCAGCAATTTCACCTGCCTTGAAAGGTTCTGTTAGTGTGGAGCAATATTCCAGCCTAGATAGAACAAGTGACCTGAAGAGTGTCATCATGGGCTTGGCACCCTAGTTTTGAAGGTTCTCATTATCCATCCTGTCATTTTTCTAGCAGCAGCGATTGATACAATGTTATGGTCCTTGAAGGTGAGATCCTCCGACATGATCACTCCCAGGTCTTTGACGTTGGTGTTTCGCTCTATTTTGTGGCCAGAATTAGTTTTGTACTCTGATGAAGTTTTAATTTCCTCGTGTTTACCATATCTGAGCAATTGAAATTTCTCATCGTTGAACTTCATATTGTTTTCTGCAGCCCACTGAAAGATTTGGTTGATGTCCGCCTGGAGCCTTGCAGTGTCTGCAATGGAAGACACTGTCATGCAGATTCGGGTGTCATCTGCAAAGGAAGACACGGTGCTGTGGCTGACATCCTTGTCTATGTCAGATATGAGGATGAGAAACAAGATGGGAGCGAGTACTGTGCCTTGTGGAACAGAGCTTTTCACCGTAGCTGCCTCGGACTTTACTCTGTTGACTACTACTCTTTGTGTTCTGTTTGTGAGGAAATTATAGATCCATCTACCAACTTTTCCTGTTATTCCTTTAGCACGCATTTTGTGCGCTATTACCCCATGGTCACACTTGTCGAAGGCTTTTGCAAAGTCTGTATATATTACATCTGCATTCTTTTTGTCTTCTAGTGCATCTAGGACCTTGTCGTAGTGATCCAATAGTTGAGACAGACAGGAGCGACCTGTTCTAAACCCATGTTGCCCTGGGTTGTGTAATTGATGGGTTTCTAGATGGGTGGCGATCTTGCTTCTTAGGACCCTTTCAAAGATTTTTATATGGGATGTTAGTGCTATCGGTCTGTAGTTCTTTGTTATTGCTTTACTGCCCCCTTTGTGGAGTGGGGCTATGTCTGTTGTTTTTAGTAACTGTGGGACGACCCCCGTGTCTATGCTCCCTTTCCATAGGATGGTAAAAGCTCGTGATAGGGGGTTCTTGCAGTTCTTGATGAACACGGAGTTCCATGAGTCTGGCCCTGGGGCAGAGTGCATGGGCATATCAGTTATAGCCTGATCGAAGTCATTTGGTGTCAGGATAACATCAGATAGGCTTGTGTTAACCAAATTCTGTGGCTCTCTCATAAAAAAATCATTTTGATCTTCGACTCTCAGTCTGGTTAGCGACTTGCTAAAAACTGAGTTATATTGGGACTTGAGTAGCTCACTCATTTCCTTGCTGCCATCTGTGTAGGACCCATCTTGTTTAAGTAGGGGCCCAATACTGGACGTTGTTCTCGACTTTGATTTGGCATAGGAAAAGAAATACTTTGGGTTTCTTTCGATTTCATTTATGGCTTTTAGTTCTTCCCGCGATTCTTGACTCCTATAAGATTCCTTTAGCTTAAGTTCGATGTTTGCTATTTCTCTGACCAGTGACTCCCTACGCATTTCAGATATATTGACCTCTTTTAGCCGCTCTGTTATTCTTTTCCGTCGCCTGTAAAGGGAGCGCCTGTCTCTTTCTATTTTACATCTACTCCTCCTTTTTCTAAGAGGAATAAACCTTATGCATACATCGAGTGCCACCGAGTTAATCTGTTCTAGGCATAAGTTGGGGTTTGTGTTGCTTAGTCTATCTTCCCAGCTTATATCGTTTAGGACTTGGTTTACTTGGTCCCACTTTATGTTTTTGTTACTGAAGTTGAATTTAGTGAATGCTCCCTCGTGACTAATCTTATTATGTTGATCTGGGGCTCCGCTCATTTGAGGAACTTTAGAGCACACTTGCCCCATGCTCCATATATATATATATATATATATATATATATATATATATATATATATATATATATATATATATATATATATATATATATATATATATATACATACATACATAAATATAACTTGCGATTTTGGCTTAAATACCAACGCTTTTCTTGTCGAATAAGGCAAGCGAAAATTTGTGTATGCAATAATTTCGCAAAAATCATTCTGAATCTAACGAAAAAAATATATTTCATTGTGCTTGTTTATTATTAAATTATTGTAAACTTATCTAAAATATATTTAGTTGGATTAGGCTAAAGCAAATTGATCTTGTTATAATAAGGTTAGGTAAGTTTTCTAAGGTTCTTTTGGTACAAAATTATTAATTTTTTACATTAACAAAAATTAAAAAAATATATATCTTTAAACATATAAGAGAAATTTTTAGAAAGGACTTTATTATAAATGAGGTCTTGCTAATTGACCAGTTTAACCAATTCGGCACGACACATGTATATGGAAATGTACGTGGAATATGTGCAAGCTATTACAACCCAGGAACAAAAAGGTCTGTTATCCTGGGTGTAAAGGGGAGCAAGGAGCAGAACAAACACTGCTGAATGACTTTGAATTACATTCTCCTTCACCAAGTGCGATTATAAATATTTGCAAGTACGTATGTACACTATATACAGTTGGAAATTTATGTGTACAACACGATAAATCAAGAGGCAAAGACACAACCTGGAGCCAGAATGGACAACCGTGTTCAACCAGCAGCTGGGTGAAAATGACAAGGGTGAGAATGTGAGCGGTATCCACGTCACCTTCACAATATGATTGGCTGAACATAGGAACTGATCTGACGATGGGGCCCCGATCGTCCGACCCTTAGTTACCTGGTTCGCTGGTTGGGGAGGTAGCCTTTTATGAGTGTATTCACATGCTCCGAATAAAGGGTACATATTCTTTGCATGCAACACAAGCCCACGACAAGGGCCAAGGGCTCCAGGGCGAGAGCAAGATCCGAAGATAGCCGTCACTAGGAAGTGAGAAAGAACAATTAAAGTGGAGCAGGGTGGGCATCCCTGAAGCCTATTTGTACTTTTACCACAAGGGGGCAGACAAGTGCCTGGCGCCAAACTTGAATGCCAATTAAGATACGGGTTGAAAGAAGCTTACACTCACACTACACCTATGTAACTATCTTCCTACCTCTTTCAAATTCATAATATTTTTTTAGTCTCAATCTTTCCAATCTTTTCTCCCTCCTCCCTTACCCTCTCTCTCTCTCTCTCTTTCTCTTCTTCCCTTGGTAACAAATTGTATGGATCCATGACGGGATAGCCAAAGGGTTCAATTAATTGGGATTTTGCAAATTTCATTTTCCAGCTTTACTGGAAAGCCATTGTACTGCCAAATTAAGTCAGCTTTTTTTTTTTTTTTTTTTTTTTTTTTTTTTTACAAAACTAAAGAATATTTTCACAGTACAAAATTTGTCAATATTATATATATATATATATATATATATATATATATATATATATATATATATATATATATATATATATATATATGCAATAAGATCACAGTAAACAGGTGATTTTAAAATATGCAAAACAACCGCTGTGAAAGAGTAGTGAAATTCCAAGCGCTTTCGTGACTACTCACATTGTCAAGGAACTATGAAAGTAATACATCAAAGGAAGGCAATTAAAGGGCTTAGACTACACCTCAGTTAACCCCCACAACAAAGAAACACCTGACGCGCGACAATACCGGACTCATAAGAAAAGAGGAACACTGCAGTAGGTCCGCTGGTCCAACTAGACAGGTCCTCCCGACATCCCACCAACAAAATATTCTACCCAAGAAATAAGGTTTATTATTTGTCCAATGTATTATTAAACTCTAACCAAATTTTATTAATTATAAATGAGTCTAATTTATATAAACCTAAGGAAATATTCATATTATTTTCAAAACTGCTTTTTATGAAACAAGATTCAATTATATTTCTGTCAACCATGGACTTGCTTGACACAACTTTCTCAACTTTTTGAACATCAATTGGATGGTTAAAATCTCTCACATGAATAAATAGAGCATTGGAATCTTGCCCAGTTCTAATGCTGTATTTGTTGTTTTAATCTAAGTTCGAGACTTTTACCAGTTTGACCGTAATAAACTTTATGGCAAATCTTACAAGGAATCTTATAGACACATCCGTCAGCATTTTGGGGGGAATTCTTTATCAAAAGTTTTTTTACTGTATCAAGATTTTTAAATACAACTTTAATATTAAAAGTCTTAAGAAGAGAAGGCATATCAACCAAGTTTTCGTGGTAAGGGAGAACCAACATATTTTTAGTTGAATAAGGCTGGTTGTCCCTTTTTGGATTGTAAAAAGTATTTCTAGCAATTTCTTGGGTATTTCAGATCAATGGCTATTTCATAAATTTTGGATATTTCTTCATCTATGAACTCTGGACTACAAATACGTAAAGCTCTCAAAAACATTGATGAGAAAACAAACAGTTTAACTCTATCTTGATGGGAAGAATAATAGTGGGCATAGGAACAGTTATTTGTAGGTTTCCTGTAAATTTTAAATTTGAATTCATTATTACTCTTAATAATTAAAACATCTAGAAAAGGCAATGAGTTATTTTCCTCAAACTCAACAGTAAAATTTATAGAGTGGGCTAAGCTATTTAATTTGCCTAGGAAATGGTGTATATCTACATTCTTGGGCATAAAACATAAAATATCATCAACATATCTGAACCATTTTGCTCTATTAGGGAGGATTGTGTTAAGCAATCTTGTTTCAAAAAATTCCATGTATAGATTACTAAGAATAGGTGAAAGAGGATTTCCCATTGCCATACCAAATTTCTGAGTGTAAAACTTATCATTAAATACAAATTTTGCGTCAACAGTGCAAAGTTTAATAAGTTTAATGATGGTAGGAACTCGCAATGGTAAATTATAGTTAACTAGTTCTTCAGATAAGAAACTTAATAAATCATCAACAGGAACTTTCGTAAACAAGGAAGTAACATCAAAACTAACCATGATAAAATCATTTAAGTCAGTCAAAAAGCTTACTTTATCAACTAAATCTAAGTTGTTTTTAACATTAAAGTTAGAAATTTTACCAAAAATAGGGCTCAAAATGTTAAGCAATTTGGACAGTTTATACGAAACTGATCCTATGGAGCTAATAATTGGTCTAATTGGGTTACCTGGTTTGTGTGTTTTTATTAGTCCATACATGTAAGGTAAAGATGGATTAGTGGAAGTAAATTGTTTAATTAATTCATCTTTGCCTTTCAGTAGAAGTTTTTTTTTACAACCCAAGAAGGGACAACCAACCTTATTCAACTAAAAATATGTTGGTTCTCCCTTACCATGAAAACTTGGTTGGTATGCCTTCTCTTCTTAAGACTTTTAATATTAAAGTTGTATTTAAAAATCTTGATACAGTAAAAAAAACTTTTGATAAAGAATTCCCCCCAAAATGCTGACGGATGTGTCTATAAGATTCCTTGTAAAATTTGCCATAAAGTTTATTACGGTCAAACTGGTAAAAGTCTCGAACTTAGATTAAAACAACATAAATATAGCATTAGAACTGGACAAGATTCCAATGCTCTATTTGTTCATGTGAGAGATTTTAACCATCCAATTGGTTTTCAAAAAGTTGAGAAAGTTGTATCAAGCAAGTCCATGGTTGACAGAAATATAATTGAATCTTGTTTCATAAAAAGCAGTTTTGAAAATATGAATATTTCCTTAGGTTTATATAAATTAGACTCATTTATAATTAATAAAATTTGGTTAGAGTTTAATAATACATTGGACAAATAATAAACCTTATTTCTTGGATAGAATATTTTGTTGGTGGGATGTCGTGAGGACCTGTCTAGTTGGACCAGCGGACCTACTGCAGTGTTCCTCTTTTCTTATGAGTCCGGTATTGTCGCGCGTCAGGTGTTTCTTTGTTATGGGGGTTGACTGTGAGATGTAGTCTAAGCCCTTTAATTGCCTTCCTTTGATGTATTGCTTTCATAGTTCCTTGACAATGCGAGTAGTCACGAAAGCGCTTGGAATTTCACTACTCTTTCACAGTGGTTGTTTTGCATATTATATATTATATATATATATATATATATATATATATATATATATAATGTCGTGCCGAATATGTAAAACTGGTCAATTAGCAAGAACTCATTTAAAATTTAGTCCTTTCTAAAATTTTCTCTTATACGTTTAAAGATATATTTTTTTCATTAATGTTGATGTAAAAAAATTTAATTTTGCACCAAAAGGAACTTAGAAAACTTACCTAACCTTATTATAAAAAGAACAATTTATTTTAGCCTAACCCTACTAAATATATTTTAAATTTGTTTACAATAACTTAATACTAAACAAACACAGTGAAATATATTTTTTTCGTTAGGTTCAGAATGATTTTGGCGAAATTATTGCATACACAAATTTTCACTTGTCCTATATGGCAAGATGAACGTTGCTATTTAAGCCAAGATCGCAAGTTCTGACTATTCGACACGACATATATATATATATATATATATATATATATATATATATATATATATATATATATATATATATATATATATATATATATATATTTAACAATTCGCAAACAGGTGAAATTATTTACAAACATTGTCTCTATGTCCACAGCAGGACTCGAACCTGCTAACTGTATCAGAGTCCACAGTACTTTACCACGAGACTAGACCTGCGATAAGTATGGGAGCTTAGCCGAAGCTAAGCGATGTTTCCCCATACCCCCGGGCACCAAGCTCGTTTTGAAAGTTATTTCATCGAATCCTGCCACATGTAGTGGGCAACGAAAGAGATTTGAAAAGCTTAATTCGTAAACAGGTGAAATGGGAAAACATCGCTTAGGTTTGACTAAGCGCCCATACTTATCTTGGGTCTAGCTCCGTGGTAAAGAACTGTGGACTCTGATAAAGAGTTAGCAGGTTCGAGTCCTGCTGTGGACGTAGAAACAATGTTTTATATATATATATATATATATATATATATATATATATATATATATATATATATATATATATATATATATATATGTGTGTGTGTGTGTGTTAGGAAGTAGTTTGGTAGACAGCAACCACACAGGGAGGTACTACCGTCCTGCCAAGTGACTGTGAAACAGGAACCTGTAACTGTTTTATATGATGGTAGGATTGCTGGTGTTTTTTTTTCTGTTTCAAACACGCTGGATAACAGGTATATCTTGCTATTTCTACTTATAATTAGGTTACTCTATACAGGCATGCACATGCATATATATACATACACACATTTAAGTTTTCCTTCTATTTCTTAAATAGTTCTTTTTCTTCTTTATTTCATCTATTCTCCATTGGGAAGTAGAAAAGAATCTTTCCTCCGTAAGCCATGTGTGTCTTTGTGTCGTATGAGGCGACTAAAATGCAGGGAGCAATGGGCTAGTAACCCCTTCTCCTGTAGAAAATACTAAAAAAGAGAAGAAAAACTTTATAAAACTGGGATGCTTGAATGTGCGTGGATGTAGTGCAGATAAGAAAGAGATGATTGCTAATGTTATGAATGAAAAGAAGCAGGATGTCCTGGCTTTAAGCGAAACAAAGCTAAAGGGGTAGGTGAGTTTCAGCGGGGAGAAATAAATGGGATTAAGTCAGGAGAATCTGAGAGAGCTAGAGCTGAGAAAGGGGTGGCAATAATGCTGAAGGATCAGTTATGGAAGGAGAAGAGGGAATATAAATGTATAAATTCAAGGATTATATGAATTAAAATAAGGGTCGGATGTGAAAACTGGGTCATAATGAGTGTGTATGCACCTGGAGAAGAAATGAGTGTAGAGTGTAGATGTTAAGGGAGTGTGTAGGAACTTTTGAATCAAGTGAAAGAGTAATTGTTGTAGGGGGACCTAAATGCTAAAGTAGGAGATAGATTTAATGAGGGTGTGGTAGGTAAGTTTGGGGCACCAGGTGTAAATGATAATGGGGGCCCTTTGATTGAACTTTGTATAGAAAGGAGTTTGGTTTAAGGTAACACTTTTTTTAAGAAAAAGTGGATAAATAAGTATAAAGACATGATGCAGGGCGTAATGACAGTAGTTTGTTGGACTACGTATTTGTAGATAAAATACTGTTGGATAGACTTCAAGATGTACATGTTTACAGAGGGGCCACATATACATCAGATCAATTTTTAGTTGTAGCTACAGTGAGAGTAAAAGGTAGATGGGATACAAGAAAAATGGAAGGAGCAGGTAAGAGAGAGGTGAAGGTTTATAAACTAAAGGAGGAGGCAGTTAGGGTAAGATATAAACAACTATTGGAGGATAGATGGGCTAGTGTGAGTATAGGCAATGAGGTTGAAGATGTATGGGGTAGGTTTAAGAATGCCGTGTTAGAGTGTTCATCAGAAGTTTGTGGTTACAGGACAGTGGGTGCGAGAGGAAAGAAGAGCGATTGGTAAAATTATGATGTAAAGAGAGTAGTAAGAGATAAAAAGTTAGCATATGAGAGGTTTTTACAAAGTAGAAGTGATGCAAGGAGGGAGGAGTATGAAGAGAGAAAAAGAGAGGTTAAGAGAGTGGTGAAGCAATGTAAAAAGAGTAAATGAAAGAGTGGATGAGATGTTATCAACAATTTTTTTTTAAAATAAGAAAAATTTTGGA